>NW_026691146.1:300000-448197 GCF_020826845.1 Diceros bicornis minor
GTTGTAGCTGCCATGGGGGAATGTGCATCAGAATGGGGAGTGAGACCAGAACGGAGATCAGGGTGGTGGCAGATACCCCCTTGGCATGAGCAGAGTTGAGCCACCGTCTGGAGCTTGGAGTTAGCCAGGACGGGCTGGGTGCAAATGCCCCTCTACCTTCCCTGCCGGGAGTGGGTCCTGGGTCATCCTGTGTTGTGTACCCTCAGTGGACAGAGAAGAAAACCCAGGGACTCTCACAAGGCTCAGGCCACATCCTGAGCTTCCTGAGCTCCAGCTCTAAACTGTGACAACTGTGTGGGACTTTAATGGCTGTGGACACAGAGGTGGCCTGTGGCAGGGCTGGATGACACTTCCCCTGTCCCCCAGGAGCTCTTCTGGAAGGTGGTGCCCTCTCAGTGCCTGGGATCCACCTGGCACAAGAAGAATAAGCCTGGCAGTGAGCACTAGACACCCACCATCCAGGCCACCATCGACCAGTTCAGAAGGGTGGCCAGCTTCGTCATCACCACCTGCCTCGGGGACGCGAGCATGACAGCCCAGGACAGGGCGAGGGTGGTAGAGCTCTGGGTCCAGGTGGCCCAGGTGTGCCGTGGGAGGCCCAGTAGAGCCACTCTCTGGAGACTTTGGAATTGCCTCTCCACCTTTATCAGCTCCCAGGATTGAAGTGTGTGGTCTAAGCTCCTGCAGGTCCCTAGGCCCTTCCTGCCAGGGGCCCCGCTGACTTTGACTCCAGGTCCCAGTAGGAGGATGCTCACTTCCTACCTGGCTCCTTCCCTGGGTTGAGCTAAACTCCTCCTTGTGAGTCTTACTTTCTGGGTCCTAAATGTCCTTCTGGGGCTCCCTGAGCATCTGTCTCATCCAGCAGGGGAGATGTAAATAGAAGGGGACTGAAGCGAGAGCAAGCGGGGCTCCAGTGCCCAACCTCACACTTCATTCTCTTCCCTTCCCCAGGAGTGCGAGATCTGGAAGAACTTCTCCTCGCCTCGCACTTTCATCTCTGCTCTGCAGAAAACCTCCACAAGCCACCTGAAGAACACACGCAGGGAAGAGAGGTAGGCCTCTCTCCATAGGAGGACCAGGATGGATGGGGGATCTCCTGTATGTCTGCCATTGGCGCCTCAGTCAGCCGAGAACTCCTGGGAGGCAGCAAATGCTGGGGACAGGGCCTGGGAGTGGGCAGTTGGTCTCTAAGTCTCCTGGTGTCCTTAGTGAACATGTTCTGCTTCAGGACTCGGTTTCCCTAAATGTCAGCTATTAGGTTGAGCCACATTGGAGATTTTCAAGTGTTTATAACAACAGAACTCTATGGCCTGTTGAAACTCATAGTGCTCAAAACAGAGCTGCTCTGTAGAGCTGGGAAGTGGAGACCCCAGTGACCAACAGGAGAGTCCCCTCCCAGTCCCATGAGACCTTAGCGCTCAGAGGAGCCCAGTGAGAACACTCCTTCAGGCAGGTTGAATCTCTTGGGTTGTCAAAGAAAAGGGATTTGCACTCAGACCCCTCACATTATCCCTAAATTTATCCTTCCCTCTTTCCTCTCCCCTCGGGTAAAGCTCTGAAAAACTTAAGGAGGTCTATAGCCAAGATGAGTCCTTAAGCAGAGAACTGATGACCAAGATAGAGTGGAGGCTGTGGGTCTGGAAAGAGAGGAGGGGGGAGGCCCCAGGGGTACTGGGCAGGCTGTGCTTTTGATAGTTTCTCACTTGAAATTTCTCTGAAACATTCCAGTCTATCTTGTCCAGGTTAACAAGCAGAGGGATCTGTTCAGCTAACGGGCAGCAGGGTGCCATTTTTGGGCAGGAGGCCCTGGTCGTGGGACACAGTGTTGTTGGTTGTGCTGTTCCAGGAGGAGTTGCTGAGCTGGTGCCATCAGCAGGTCTCTGGCTTCCATGCACGTCCATCCTGCTGGATGTAGCTTCTTCCAAGCTGTTGCGGTGGGTTTAGCCCTCAGCCTAAACCTGTCCTCAGGAAGCCAGGCCCCTGCTGCTCCTTCTGTCTTCACCATGTCTCCAAGGGGAGGGCACCCAGCCTGTCCCAGGGACATGCATGGCAGAGGATTCCCATGGTCCAGGTGGACAAACAGGCTGCTCATCCTTGGGCCTGAACGGCTGGACCAGAGACAGATGTGTGTGCTTTTGGGGACCCCCCCGGACGCCTAGAGCAGTCACTCGAGTCAACCACAAGAGTCTCATCTGAGTGCCAGATTGGCAATGACATATGCCCCCAGGGGCTTATGAGAAGCATCTAGGCAACTCATGGATTCTTAGTGGATCCTGCTGAAAGGACGTTTGGAGCTTCACGTAAATGAGGAAGCAAAGCGTCCTGTCACCACCTTCCCTGTGGATCAGATGTGGCACATTGGGGGTTCAATTCCTGAGTGGATAAAGAAAGAGTTCAGGGCAGGGGAATGTCCTGAGGGGTTCCTTGGTGAGGAGAAGGCTTTGGCATGGCCTCTGGCCCAGCCTGGGGGCCAGACACTCCACGAGACTGGGGCAGGCAGGAGCCATGCAACCAGACTCCCAAGACACCCCGTCCTCTCCACTGCTCGGCCCAGGACCAAGCTGTGAGAGCTCAGAGGACAGGACTGTTGTCAGTGGTGGGGCTGAGGGTTAGGTGAGGATGTGGGAACAGGGCATCTGGCTGGGAGGAGCAAGCAGCCTCTCCTCTTTGGGCCCCTGAGCAACTCACTGCCCCTGTTTGGGCCTCTGTCTCCTCATCAGGGAAGGGAGGGATGGTGATTGTGTGGTGCAGGCCTCCCTCGGTGATGATGAGTTAAGGGTGAGGAAAGGACTGTGGGAGATTTCTGCCTGCTCCACCTGGAGGGGTGAGGGCGAGCACAATGATGACAGTCATGTGACACTGAGTCCTCAGGAGTACTTGTGAGGTAGCTGGAGTTCTCACACTTTCCAAATGAGAAACGAGGCTCAGGAAGGCCAGACCGAAAGCCCAAGCTCACACCCAGAGTGCAAGTTGGAGCTGGGCTTGTTCTAGAATCACAAAACCTTGGAGGATGTATTGGCATTGGTACCAGTTGACTCGAGTCAGATGTCCAGGTTCGGAGGCCAGTGGTGCTGGAGAGAAATGGGGTGAGGGGAGTATGGCCCGTTGACACTCTCCTCTACCCTGGCAGGAGGGGCCCTCGACGTTTGCCCCCCCGCAGATCAGTCCCCATAGAGTGCTGGAGAAGCAGCAGCAGCAGGTGAGTGTGCCTGTGGGGGAGGGGCTCTCCCCTCCCAGCTGGAGGCCTCAAATCAAGAGAGGATGGCCCTTCCTCTTGCTGCCACAGTGCCTGAATCCCCCAGTAGAAGTGACCAGGAGGAGGGCCTGGGAGAACTGGTGCAGGATGATTGTTGTGGGGACGGCCAGGGACTGCATACCCTGTGATTTGCCAGAAGCCAGCCCTGGGAGGTGAGGAGGAGGAGTGTGGTGTTCTTATGGTGTGAAGGGAGGAGAAATTGAGGGGAGGCTGCTAAGAGTCCTAGGCTGCTCCCCGTGGGAACCCTGGGGTGCGTAAGGAGGCTGAGGGTGAGGACTTTACAGGGGAGTGTCTGCAGGGGGCTGACTTGAGAGCAAGGGCTCATCCCACCCACACTCTGATGTCACAGAGTGTCATCCCCTATATTGTCACTTTCCTTGGTCACCTGCTGTTGCTGCACCTGCTGATGGGTGATAATCTCGAGGTGGGTGCACCTGAGGACCAGGCATTGAGGACCAGGATCCTGAGCTTTGGGATGTGGGAGCCCCTGAACTGAGCTCTGAGCTCTCAGCACTTGGCACATCTCTCCTGAGAGCCTCACAGCCGCCTCTAGGAGCTGGGGCATCAGGCACATCTTAGGGATGAGAGAACAGAGTTTCCACCTGAGACACCAATTCCGATTCCCCAGGCTGGGGAAGCTCAGAGCTGCCTGATGGCACAGCTGCGTGAAGTTTTATCTGAGCTGGACTCAGCCTCTCCCTCCCATGCTGCCCGTGATGGGAGAGAGGATTCGGGCCCCTCCAAGTCAGGCAGCACATAAGTGGCTGAGCAGTCCCCTCTGCCTGAGGCCTCAGCCTCCAAGTCTGTCATCAGAGAGGGTTGTGCTGCCAGGTCCCTTAGCCTCTCCCCCATGTCCTCCTTCTCTGGAGCCCAGAGCCAGGCCTAGGTCCAAGTCCTGTTTTCTCTGCATGCCCGGCCCCCTCTGGGGACCTGGCAGTAGTGCAACTTGAGAAGGGGTGGGCCTAGGGGGCTAGTCAGTCTAGGGAGCTCTGTCTGATGGACTCTGGCTCTGTGCCTTCCAGGGGAATGAGATCAACCTGAGAAGAGGACTGAAGTGAACAGCTGCCACACCCCGTTCAGGGGAGGGGAAGGAGGAGGAATTCAGAGACCCTCTGGGCAGAACAGTCCCTGGCTCCACCCCCTGTATCTTACATTGAGTGGAAGAGTTTGATAACAGAGAAGTGGGAGACACATCCAGTTGACAGGTGGGTTGAGGGGAGGATGGCATCAAGGAAAAAGTCCTGGAGGAGGCGCTGCTTATTCCCATTCTGAGAACAGGTAAAACCTGGTAGGAACTGGAGGGAAGGAGGATTCCCAGGACTGGTCCCCGCCCCACCCCTGACACCCGACAAGGCCCATGCAGCATCCCTCACCCAGGCCTTAACTGCAGCCTCTCCTTCCTTCTGGTCCCAGGGATACCCAGTCATGAGGGAGATCCTGCTGCTCCAGGTGGCCACAAAGAATTACAACGTAGAGCCCGAGGAGCGATTTGGGGCCTGGTTCCAGGACATGGAGCTGCTCAACGAGAATGATAGTTGAGGCCGGGCAGGAGTTGGGTGAGGGCAGGGGTGGACTCTCCCTGTTGGCCAGTCCAGAGATCCTGTCTCCGTGGCCCCCCACTCAGCCCCAGGCCTTATTGCATGGCGACCTGTGGGACACCCAGACTCCAGCTGCTGGGCAGGCAGTGGGTGGACATGTGAGGTGTGGTTTCTCTTAGGTTCACAGGTGCCTCTCTGTCCTGGAGCTACAACCTGTCCTGCCAGCTGGACCCCCAGACCTAGTTGGCCAGCAGAATACTCAAGGCCAAGAAGAACCCGCCATCATCAAGGTCAGGGGTGAGTGAGTGTCTGGGCCGGGGTGACTGACTCCTAGGGGTTCAGTAAGTCTTCGGGGTAAGCATGGCATTGGGTAGTCGAACAGCTGGCAATGGGATCCCAGCTCCACTACTGAGCAGTCCTGTGATTGGAGTGACTCTCTTCACCTTCCTGAGACTCCATTTCCCTCTCTGTGAAATAGGTGATACTAAATGATCGCTCGCGTGTCAGGGACAAATGGGGTACTGGTGGCTGACAACCCTGAGCACAGTGTCTGGAGCAGCCAGTGTACTGGGGACAGGGTGGGGGCCATGATTCTTCCAGGCCACCAAGATAACCCGACTCTTCTACTCAGTCCCCAGGCCCCAACACTGAGCCCCGTACCAGTGGCTGATCACAGCCCCATCTTCTGCAGCGGGGACACAGCTGGGAGGTTTTCCATGCACCGGGCCAGCTCCTCCCACCTGGCAGGAAGGGGAACATTGTAAGCTGATTCCTGTGACCCATGACGCCCAAGAGAGAGGGAACACACCCACCTCAGCTCCCTGACATCTCTACCCCAGCAACTATTCACCCACTGGGGAGGCACAGAAGTTATTTGTTGTAAACAATAAATGTCATATTTGAATATTATATTAAAGTCCTGTTCCCTTTACGGTCTGGGAGTTGTGGTGTGGTTCTCTCGCTTTCTGTAGGCATGTAAGTGAGACACTGAATCTCACATTTCTCCTTGAATCACGAACTCTTCTGGGTCATCAGCTTATTGTACGTGGGAGAAGGGAGAAGGGCCAGCCCCTTCCCTGGCTAGTGGTGACACCCCCAAATCCCCCTAATTCCGAAAACCAGTTCATTTCAGTATGATTCAGCTCCTCCAGGAGCAGACGTGTCCCCCTGCCCGTTCTCTTGGGATTTAAAGGTTGAAAGTACTTTCACAGGCAGAGCAACAACCACTGAAATGTGGGTGTCTTTAAAACAGCACTACCCAGGACCATGTCGTGCCACAGGCAGGGGCTGCCTTTCTACATTCTTGAGGAACAGGGAACGTTTTCTGCTTCTCTTTTTGAGATTTCTTTTGACTAAATTTTAGGAACTTGTAGTTTTCTAGTTCAATCTCTGGAATTGCATCAGCTCTAAGTGGGGAAAACAATGTAAAAAGATCAAAACGTGCACTTGGAGAGGACAAGGCCCAAGGAAGCTCATTTGCAAATGGACTAAAGGCAGGAAGGACCTCTCTCCTGAAGCCCCTCTAGAGGCTCCCTGTTCACCCCTGACACGGATTTGAATCCTGCTGTGATCCTTGTCCAAGACTCTGAATTCCTTTTCTTGCTTGTTTTGTATCCAGGCGGAAAGATTTGTGATACAGCTTTTAAGGCTACTGCTGGGCCTCGTTCCATAAACATGACTGCTCCCTGTAAACTAGGATTTTCAGCACCCCTGCCTTCCTTAAGCAATTCCCTTTAGGGCAGAATTTCCCTAGAAGGTCCCAAGCCTCCTCTCTGGCTTGGCCAGAGGATCCTCGGTGAGCTCTACTTTGACAGTATAAGGGACCATAATCCTGGCCAGTGAGTGACCCCACACTGTCCCTTGCTGTCCAAGGTGACATCTGAGCCCATGTCGTTCTGAGGTCCATGATCTTGGACAATCATCCAGTTTACACACTAAGTGTTGGTGTTACCAACTCGTCCAAATGGGGCAATTGGGCCCGAGCCCTTAAACAGTGTCACCCCTGGGTGGTTGTGTTTTTTCCCCCAATCCTGTACTGTGGTTACATTACCAAAACCTCCTGGGGTGTGAAGACTGTTTGGAGCTTTGAAAGATGAGGTATGACAGGGGTGTGGGGGGCTCCAGCAGGGAATGCCACAGAACTGATGGTCCATGGACGTGCATGAACACAGCCTTACCAATTAAAATACTGAAATGCTTCCCATCTGGTGGTGAACAGACACTGTTCTGAGCTCACACAGAGAACCCACCCCATGACTAGGAGCTTTCAAATGGTTACCAAGTGGCATTTTGAACCTCATCCCTTAGGAACACCCTGTAAGACAAGGGACAGATGAATCGCTTGGCACTTGTGTGGTATCCTCTCCTTTCTGATGGCTGCAAGTGTCACCCAGACACACAGGCTGCACTCTGCCAGGGAAGCCTTGTCAGAACAGCCAGAATTTGAGGATGAACCCTGGTTCCCGTCATCTCAAGACCTTCCTGACATGGCACAGCCACCCAGGAAAGTGATTTGGTAATGGAAACACTAGGAAGGCTGTATTTTCCCTCCAAAGAGAAAGAGAAGTGCCAACAGTGAAAGCTTGATCCCTCAAATAGACAATTAAATCCCAACAAGCAGTGGTTTCTTTCAGCATTACTGATGCTGAAAAGATCTCTTTCGGTAATAGCACGATTCCCCAACTGCCATGTCCATTTCCATGAATCACATTTCCAACACACATGGATCTAAAAAACTGTGGGAAATCTGGTATTTCCTCAGATGCAACTCTGAATTGGCATGCAACAGAGAAAAGAAAAATGGAGACCTAGAAGTAAATATCTAATTTGAGAACATAGACACAAAAGTGATTTGAAATAATATTTTGGAGTCTATTGGAATATTACACAAAAGGAATAATCCACTTTATGTAGGTTTTACTGTGACTGTGATGGGAAAAGCTGAATCATCCCGTGACGTTCATAACTGGCTGCTGACTTTAAAGTACAAATATATATTGTACATAGTAAAAGAAAATGAGAAAACAGCATGAAAAAGGAAGATCTTTCTCTCCTCACCTGAAACTCAACCACTCACCTCAGAAAGAAACCGCTATCTATATTTTCTATGTCACACAGCAGAGTTTAATAAAAGAAAAGTATTGGTATATTTTAAAAGTTCAAGAGCTCAAAGCACGGAAACATTAGGGACGCAGCCATGAGACCTCACTGAGGTGCTTGCTCCATTTCCTCTGCTGTCAGGACGGCCTTCTTGGCCCCTCACTTTGTCTGCCTCGCTAGCAAGTCTGTCCGCCATCAGTGCTATCACCAGTCTCGCTCCTGTGCTCTTCACTGCCCTTTCCTCCTTCCTGATACCTTCCTCAGTCGTCAGAAATTGTTGGCAGTCGAGCTGTGGAATGCCCATATCAGCTCCTGGAATCATCTCTGCCAAATCTGAAGACCAGTAGGAGTGCTCAAGGGACCTGGAATGCAGACCACCTGCGAGCACACCTGGCAGGGATTCACCTGTGTGACTAGGTGCAAATTTTTGCAATGCTTTGGCAAGATTGAAAGGACTTACTAGTTGTCCTGCACTGCTGCAGGTCTGGAGTCCTTGCGGTCCCTGGGCCCAGCAGACTTGGTGGGGCTGGTCCAAGGAATCCTCCCAGAGACCCGTCATTGCCAGAATGTGATGGGATTCTAGTCACGGTCCTCTTGAATATGTCACTGGACATCCTCAAAGGGATGGAGATGTTTAAACCAGGCTTTGGTTTGGACTGGTTTTCACAGTTATGCTGCTTCCTCTGCGAAGACGTGACAGTCATCTTTCTTATCATCCTTCTTTTCCTCTTACTCTACAAAAACCAATCACGAAAGTGGGTCAAATGATAAAAGAAGCCTGACTTTTTAGGACAATTATCCTGGCTGTTTTGTACTTCCATCCCCCCTCTGTCCTCTGGAGACAGATCTGACCTGTGTCCTGGGATGTCATCAGGCAGATTTGCATCAAGACAGAAAGCTCAAGGTCAAAATTCAAGAGTACTCCAGATCATTTCTCCCCCTCCATCCTGTTAACACCCCCTCCTTGTTTGAGTGTGATTCTATTCTCTTCTTGTCCTTGTCACTCTCAACCGCACAAGTCCTGGCACTCCCACTCAGGACAGTCAGTCCCCAGTTCTTTACTAAAACCCAAATCTTACCATTTCTGTGTTTTCTGTCTACTCATTTGCTTAATCCATTGACCACTTGGTGTTCATAGAGGTTAAATCAATAGTGATATTATCAACCACCCTCTGTTAACGACTTCCTCCAATCTCCCAGCTGTTCACATAATCCTAGTGGTTATTTTCAAAAGTAAATAATTCAGAAAACATATTCACCCACCACAAATTCCTGATCTCTAATATTTTTATTCAAACACTCATACAGTAGATACCTGTCACTCAAGATCAGAAGTAATGCCAGATCACCAATCCTCACCTTAATTTCCTCCTACACCTATCTAATCCTGGATTCCATGGACTACGATCACAATAATTTCCTTGGAAATATAAAAAATTCCTTACCACTCATCTATTTTGTAAACCTCCAAACCCAGAAGATCCCGATTATCTGCCATGCCGCAGCTACTGCTGGTCTTATAACAAGCTGAAGAAAAAGCACGAAACATGAACTTTTGGTACCACTGTAAACACAAAACTGTCTGCATCAACTGGGAAGCACCCATAACGCCTGGAAATTTTGTTCTCCTTTTTTTCTGTTGGCTCAATAAAAAAAGACAAATCAATTTAAAATATGAGCAACAGACCACAATAGACTTTTTCCAATGAAGACATACAAGTGGCCAATAGGTGTATGAAAAGGTGTTTGGCATCGTTAATCATCAGGGAATGTAAATCAAAACCATAATGAGGTATCACTTCACACTTGTTAAGATGGCGTTTATCAAAAAACCTAAAGATGACAAATATTGGTGAAGATGTGGAGAAAAGGAAACCTTGTGGGAATGTAAACTAGTACAGCCATTATGGAAAACAGTATGGAGGTTCCTCCAAAAAAGAAAACTAGCCTATGATCCAGCAATCCCACTTCTGGTGTATACCCAGAGGAATTGAAGTCAAGGTCTCAAAGAGATACCTGTACTCTAATGTTCCTTGCAGCTAATTCACAATAGCGAAGATATGGAAGTAACCTAAACGTCATTGATGGATGAATGGATAAAGAAATGGAATATTCGTCAACCTTGAAAAAAGAAGGAATTCCTGCCATTTTTGACAACATGAGGGACCTAGAAGATATTATGCTAAGTGAAATAAGGCAGACAGAGAAAGGCAAATACTTATATGTGGAATGTAAAATTGTCAAACTCATACAAGCAGAGGTTAGAATGGTGGTTGCCAGGGGCTGGATGGATGGGGAAATGGGGAGCTGATTATCAAAGGATACAAAGTTTCAGTTATCAAGATAAATAAGTTCTGGAGATGTAGGATATGGCGTAGTGCCTTCAGCTAACAAAACTCTATTGCATACATCACATTTGCTACTTGAGTAGATACTAAGAGTTCTTACCACAGAGTGATAGTAATAAAGGAGGTGAGAGAAAACTTTGGAAGGTGATGAATATGTTTGTGGTCTTGATGGTGATGACAATCTCAAGGGTGTATACTTATGTCCTAATTCATCAAGCTGTATATAGAAAAGTATGACACCATCTTTGATTCTTCTGCACCTTGAAATATGCCATATCCTTATCACAAGAGAAAAATATTTGTAACTATGTATGGACGAAAGTTAACTGGACTTATTGTGGTGATCATTTCAATATATACTCAAACACTGAATAATTACGTTGTACCCATGAAACTGATATAATGTTGTATGTCAACTTTACCTCAATAAAAAAACCCACAACAGACAAAAACATTTGAATATTGTAAATGAGTTCAGTGAATCCCTGAAAGTGCCCCATTCCCATATGAGAGTTAAAGGAAGCAGAGAGGATGAAGTAAATGGAAGAAAGTTGTATAAAACAGTATTCAAATTAAAATCATTTAAGTTGCTATCAGCTCCTTGTGGCAAAGTTCTGTGCGCACTAATCTTCTTTCACATTTTTCCTGGAAATCATACTTTCATATCCAACCCATAACAGTTTCATCATTTGCTCTAATAAGACAATTTAAACTTAATAAATAAAACCAACAGCATCCCTTATGTATGAATAAAGTTAGTGAACTTTACAGAGAAAAGAGCATATTTGCACAATCTCATTAAAGCAAACAGAAGAACTGAATGATGATCAAGTCTCATTCAAGCTTATCTTTGAAAGTCAGTAAGACCAGGTTATCTTTTCAAGGATGTGTGTAGAGCTGTCAGCCTTGGAAGATAGAAATAGTGGCCTCCTCTGGAGCAAAGGGCAGGCTTGCTTACTGCCCAGTATAATAAAAATAACACCCCCCCCAGGGCAAAGGTTAGCAGACATCTTGCCCGTTATCCAAGATTTGAGTTCCTTAGGCTCTGAGATCTTGCAACCCTCTGCATGTCCCCTGACCCACTGTGTATCACCCTGTAGGAAGTGAGATTTAGTGAACCGGTGCAAATGCTGATACTCTGGCCACTGCTATTGTTGTGTCATTAAGTCCTTTGTCTCTGACCCATGGGTCTCGTGTCTTCTGCTAGCATCTGTAAAACCTTTGTAGGCTAACTTATTAGCTTGCAGCAAAGGTAAAATATCAGACCTTTCACAGTTCCCGACAAGCCCTTAAAGTAACTAGTAGTCTTAGGAACAGAGAGCTATCCAGAACAATATGCATGGATGGTCTTCATAGAAGACTTCATGCAACAAAAACTTTAATAAGTCACTCTAATCTCCTTTATTTCTACCCCAATTAGGAGAGGCACCAAACTATTACAGACCTAGGGCTTGTGGAAGCCACCTTTGCTCCAGAGGAGGCCACCATTTCTATCTTCCAAGGCTGACAGCTCTACACACATCTTTGAAAAGATAACCTAGTCTTACTGACTTTCAAAGATAAGCTTGAATGAGACTTGATCATCATTCAGTTCTTCTGTTTGCTTTAATGAGATTGTGCAAATATGCTCTTTTCTCTGTAAAGTTCACTAACTTTATTCATACATAAGGGATGCTTTTGGTTTTATTTATTAAGTTGAAATTGTCTTATTAGAGCAAATGATGAAACTGTTATGGGTTGGATATGAAAGAATGATTTCCTGGAGACCTAGTGACCAGAAACTTCCCACGGGGAGCAAAGACAGATGGGAATATTTCCAAAATGGACCCATATGCCTCCCTATCATCCAAAAGAGAGTACATTATCTTAATTTATGATGTTTTGAGTCATAAAATCTTGTGATGGGCCAAAGATACAATTCTAAGAGGAATGAGGCACATAGCAGTTGTAAGCAGATTAACACGCTTGGTGAATATCAAACGCCGACCTAAACGCAGCGTTCTAATCATTTATAAGGTACAACAAATTTAATAAGGTCAATTAAATGATATTTAATGGTATCCTTGATTATTACTCTGCAATAATGAACAAGAAACTCATGTAGATAACTACAATTGGTCTTACTTTAAAATATGGTAGTCAGGACTGTTCAAGATAAACTGGAGATAAGGAAGGGGAGAAATAGATAAAAGTTAGCTGCTCTGAAGCCACTGTTAAGACTCCTGGATCTACATGTAACCCAGGAGATCGAGGCAAACGGCTGTGTACCTAGATCCTCCTGCACTGTGGTTCTTAGGGATGTCACGGAGCTGAAGCAGCTTCCTGAATCATGTTTACACGTCCATGTGTACAATACCCCTGACCATGGGGATGAACCACCATTCAATCATCCCTTACAACCCCCCTATTAACAATTACATTTCAAAATCATTGTATCATTACATGATCATTTATTCCTCAAACCTGTGGCATGCCGAGCTAAAAGAAAATTAAATTTCAATGGTTTCTTTTCTTTGAAGGACCAAGATGTTCTTTCACACTTGGAATCTGGGTTAGAAGATAAATCCATCAAATCAATGGAAACAACTTAAGAAATGGACAGAGGGATACTTCATTCATATATACACAGTTTGTACTGTGGCAAAACTAGAGTTATATTTTTAAAAATTAGAATTTTTTGAAATTTTATAGATATTAAAGACTTTGTTCTGCTTATACTCCTTTTGGTTTACCAAACCAAACTCACTCTTTAATGGGCTTTTCTAGCATTGAGTGCTAATAACTGCAGCTTTTTTAAATTCTTATTTTTCTCAGCTCAAAGACCAAGGGCAGAGGTCATCAAGAGGTCAAGTCTAATCTACCTACAGATGTGGCAGGATCAACTATGGATGTTCAGCCAGACATTGCCAGCAGAACCACATCTCTTCACCCATAGATGAGTTTTTACAAGTAATGACAGGGACTTAAGGATATCAAAGGAAATTCTTTATTAAGAACCAAAGTTATAGATTCCTATCTTGGGTTCATTACTTTGAATTTTTGAACCAAATCATGTATATCGATTGGACCATGTTCAATTCTATGATCTTTAGAAGACGCAGCCTATAGCTCAAGAGAAATAGACACAACACCAATATTTTACACTTTCTAAAGCACAACTGAGAGCCCCTGGAGTCAGAAGTTTTCAAGACAAGAAAAAGTTATCCTTCATTTGAACAGAAAGAGTAGAAGCTATTCAAAGATTTAACTTTAAATTGTTAACAGGACTTGTTAGAATATGATGGAGCAAGCATAATACCTTCTAAGTTTCATGATTTTTCTCCAGAATACTAAGATGGATGACCTTGAAGTGCAGCTTCCCCATACATGTCGTTATTCAGTGATAAAATTAATTTCCCTATAAAATAATTACCATAAAATTGTTACAAATATATCATAGTCTCTGACTAAAAGGAAACAAAGCAAATCGAGCAGTTGAAAACAGTGTAATAAATTCCACACAAGGATTTTATAGCAGCATTATGTATAATAGTGAAACTGGATGTAATCCCTTTGCTATCAAAGAAGATATAAACAGATCATGGTATACCTATTCTTTGGAATACCTCTAAAAATTCTAAAAAGGTAAGTTAGAATGATGTGCACTGATAAGGAGAGAGGTCAATGATATATGGTTTGGGAAACAACAAATTGCAAAACGATGTAGTTATGTAATTTATGTTTAAAAAAAAACTTTGTATATTTACAAATTCATAGGAAATTTCCAGAAGAATAAGCCACAACCTCTTAACAATAGTTCCTTCTGAGTAGGAGAGTGAGTTTTCAGGGAAGGGAATGAAAGAGGAATGTTTCACTTTACTCTACATAGATCAGTGCAATTTGACTTTTTTTTACAATGTGTATTTGTTTCATAATTAGAAAAATGAGTGATGTGACCATTTGGTGCAGGGCAACAGTATTATGTTCACCAGTCTCGTCTCTGTACTCTATGTTACTGCACAGCACGGACTGTAAGAGAAAGCCCAGAGGAGCAATGAAGACAAAGAAGACATGACACCTGCAGAAAGTCAGTGGAGTATTTCTACATAACAAACCTTCCAGGTGAGTGACAGTCAGTATCTTCCACTGCTCCAGCTCTCGCCATGAACCTAGTACCTGCCCAGAGTAAGCCGGAGGACCACGCCCTGCTAGTTCTAGCCCTGCCCGGAGCCTGTTTGTGCAGGGTGACTGCCATCAAGCAGACAATGGACTCAGGATGGGGCGTGTGCCTTTGGGGAGACTGGCAGAGAGGCATAAAGTGGACCACCAGCTAAGTGCGCACACCTGAGAGGCGGAGCTCCAGGTGGAGACACAAAATGTACCAAGAAACTGTGAAGTGAAGGAAGCTACTCCATCTCTCTGAGCTTCAGTGTCCCCCCAGTAATGTGTGGATCACAGGTCTACTTCACAGAGCTGTTGGGGAAGATACATAAAAGTTCCTGTGACAGCCAGTGTCACATTATTAACAAAGTCGTATCCGGCTTCAAAATAATCGATGAAAAGAATAATGTTAATGAGACCAAAGACGGGATGCTCAACTTCATAAGCAGCCCCAGCAGCATGAGAATGAGAGGAGCTCTGAGAAAGCAGGGTTCTTCACAGCTCCACTGGAGATGATGAACACGGGCTACACCAGGATAAGTCGCTGTTGTACAGTGACTGGTGTAATGAGGGTGGGTCCGTAAAGACACTGTGAAATCCAGTTACACACAGTGGCTCCTAGGAAACAACTACAAAGCAATCAACAGTAGATAGGAATGGGAAGGGGGCGAGCATAGGAGGGTCAGAGCCACAAAATCTGACGGAAGACACTAAACCACGAGCGCTCAGCTCTGTCAACATCTTCTGTGGTTGCACCAGGAGATCAAACGTTGAGACAGCCATTGTGGGGACTGCTGGGAGCACAGTGGTCACTGCAGCCACACCCTAACAGCAGTTGCATCAGAGCACACAGACCCTGAGACTTTCCTCTCCATTAATTCTTGTTTCAAGATGATGAATATCCTCATGTTACAATGTCTCCTTCCAACCCTTGTGGACGAGTGTCATCAGAACCCCCTGAAGAGGTCACAGGCCAGAGTAGGATGGAACACTGGGGGCTGGGGGAGCGGCGTTGCACCTGACAACACGGACTATCACCCGGGTCTATTGAACACGAGAGATGAACCCGAGGATGTGGTCCAACGAGAATCCCCTGTCTTGCCACATTCAGAGACACTGCAGAGTTTCTCGTCCGTTCTTTAAAAAAAATGTTAAAGAATTCGTGTCATTAATTCATAACGAGGCAAATTCTTCACATAGTGACAGGGTCCAGTTTCCATGACCAACTTATTCAGTTGTTAGATAATATCCCACATTCAGGAATTGGAAATGTAACCTACTGGGATGTGTAATATAAACAAGGACTTTTTTTCATGGAGATCAACACCCAAAGTTTTAGGGAAGACAAATCGTGAAAGCTGCTAACCATTCCTCCACAGGTTTCAATAAGACTTTTAAGTTAATTTACCAATCTCAGGAAAAGATAACTTTTCAATTCAAATTTTTTTTTCTGCATTCAAGCGTACAATACAGCCAAGAGAATGAGTATAAAAAAATTAACAAGAAGGTCTTGCTTGTATTTCATCTTTTGCAAATAATCAGGATATTTTATGCTCTGTCCTTTTCACTACTGTAATCAATTTTTAAAGAATACGTTACATCTGACTATCCCTGGGCATGTTTATCCTGGAACCTTGCCGGAATCCAAAGCAGAGATGTTAAAGCTGACGGGTTTCAAATGCCGCCCAGGTGCTGTCTACCATGAACATCACTCTCCCAAAGCCGGACCACCGGTCTCTTCCTGAGGGATCAGAGTCATCACTTATGTCCCTGAGAGACTGGCCGCTCAGGCCTGAGCTGAGATTAGGTGATCAATCTGAAGGGCAAAATGCTTAAGCTATTCTCATCCTAACGATGCTGTTTTGGAGGCCTCTGCACTGGAATGGGTTGGTGAAAACAGCCTACTAGATACTTGCCTGGGAATTGTGTTGTTCTCCTCTGCCCTTAGCAGATCCTGGTAAACCAATGATTAACCTCACGGATGACTTAACTTCCACATCTGTGAAAAAGGCAAGCAACAGCTCATGTTACCACCTTGCAAAACTACAAAGTTGTGCTTCCAAGAGGGAGCACAAGGGTGAATGTCTCCCAAAAGCGGATGAAATGATGGCACTTTGGCTGGAGAAGGCAGAGGGCAGAAGGCAAAGTGGAAAGTTTCTGGGATGCCTAACCAGTTCCAATAAGCAGTTTAGAGAAGCACCTGGCCCTGGATTAGGTAGGAGGCTGTGGAAGGACCCACAGGTACACAGAGGGGAAGAGGAATCAAGCAAAGGAGGGAGGCGGTGGGGAAGAGGCGCCAGTCTGGGCTTCAATTTTGGACAAAAGCAATTGCACGCTGCAGGCCCGCGGCTTCCCATGCAGCTGCCACACCCTCCTAACTCCCTGGTCCCTTTCGTCCCGTCACATCCCTCTGGGAATCATTCCACATGGAGTGGGTGCAGGACCTGAGTCCTGAGTCAATGGTTTGGCCCTCGGCCAAGCTCACACCGCCCTGCTCCTCCCTCCAGGGCCAGGCACCGCCCTGTGCCCAGAGCATCCTGGGCGTTCTAGTCCTGCAGCCCTACAGGTTGCCAGCTGGGAGCGGTTAAGAGAGAAAAGCTCCCAGCATGCACAGCTCGTGGCCCCAACTCTTGCCTTGTCCTTCGGCCCCTGGGCCCCATCCCTCAGCTTCTCCATCCCACCCTCTTGCCCATCTGTTCTCTATACCACGCCCAATCTCCATGCCCTGCCCACCCCCCAGAGTATGCGCAGTGTGGTTGGGCTGCGTCCCTTGAGGCCGGTACTCAGGTAGGGGTGGGGCTCACCAGCCTGGCTATTACTGAGGTTGCTTGCAGCCCTGGTGGAAGCCCCTTGGCCAGTATTTGAAATGTAAATTCAATATCTAAAATGGAAATATCGGGTGCCTGGGATCCTGGAATTTGCCCTTTCAATGTAACCTGTCCTACCATCCCCCCTATCTCACCAGGCTGCCATGATCCTCCCTCTGGAACCCGTGGTCAGGGTCGCTGCAGAGATCCTCCCTTTGGACCCAATCTGTCTGAAGGGCCCATACCTGATCAGGAGTCTTAGAAGGACTGCCCTGAGCCATGTCATAAAAAGGAGAAAACATCACATTGGACAGCCCCAATTCCTGCATTATATAGACAGGAAACTCAGGTGCACTGGTAAGTGACCCCTAAGCCACTTCAGAGGAACACATGCATGCCCCTACTCCCAAGCTGCACACAGGCTGGTTCACTGGACTTCCTTATCCCAGTGTGGACCTCTTGGCCTCGTTAACATAGGCAACAACACCGAAACTTCCCATTGGTCCTTCCCACAGTGTTAGGCAAGTTTGTGCAGGAAGGTAATATGCAATTTCTGCTCTACTATAGGGCTGGCTCCTTGGGAACTAGTTTTAATATCCCTGTTTAAATATACCCTAAGAATCACAAAATAATTAAACAAAATAATTTGTTGCTGTGGAGGGTTATGGTGATAATTCTCTGAAGTCGTTTTTCCACTTAGCTTTTCTGATTGACTCCAAATACTACAACACCACACGCTTCTTAGACTGGTGGATCCACAGCTCCACTTCTTTCCAGGAAGAACGCACAACAGCAGAATATCCGTGGCCTGACTTTCTGGGGCATCAGTATTACTACAAGATTTGGAAGAAGCAAAGTTAGGTCATTTCCAAGGTAAGGAATTAAAAACTTAACACTAAGATGAGGTGGGAAAGTCATATGCCATTAATAATTGTCATTAATCTGTGCCTGAAATGTCAGACTTTCTCTGAGAAAGAACTCTGAGACCCTATTTCCCATTGTTTTAAATAGGAAAATTTAGAAGGCATAGCAAATCTATCGAAAAACTCTACCAATTTCCTAAGTCACAATATGGCACCTAGACATAAGTTACGAAAATCGTGTGCTCCTCATTTTGTTCCTTCCAACCCAGTCCCACAGGTCTTAAGTGCAAGCTGTGAACACGGCACTGTGCTAGGTGTCGAGGCCTTGGTGAGCATCGTGGTGGGGGTGGACCTTGCTGGAGAAAGATGGCATCATAAAATCTCAAATCCATGCCACTTACAAAACTGAGGCAAAAATGGAAAGACCCAGGGGATCATGCAAGGATGAGGGCATTAATAGATACTTGGGAGTATTAAAGTCCATCTAATGGTGTAATGAGTGAATGTGTTCCACTTTAAAACAAAACACTGCTGTTATTCTGAGATATTGAGTTAGTATCTTTGTGCAAATATGCAGGATTTAAAATGTTTATTGATGTATAACATGCGTACAGAAATATATGGAGAAGTCATCCACGTAAATCACAAAAAATTATTACAAAGTGAACACACTTGTGTGACCAAGAACTAGCACCAGCTTTATTAAGGCCCCCGACAATCCCTTTCTCCCTATTTCCACCCCAAAGGTAACTGATATCTTACCAGCAAACACTGTCTGTCAAGTTTGTCTTCTTATACAAGTGTTTTATTACAGAACAATTTAAACAATATACAAAATAGCACAGTAGGCCCGTCACCCAGTTTCAACAACTACTAATCATCTGCCATTTTTGTTTCATCCACACTCCATCCCATTCCCACCTCACTTTATTATTCTTTTAAGCCTCTGTGCATGTGTGGTGAGTAAGATGTATGCACACTGAAAGGCACAACTCTCAACCGTACAGTTTTGGCAAATAAACATGCCCATATAACTTTCATCCCTTTAAGAATAGAATATTTCCATCACCCTCAGAAAACTCCTTCCTGTTCCTTCCCAGGCAATTTTTTCCTTCTCCCGATGCAACTCCTGTTCTGGTTTATTCAGCATAGGTTCATCTTGGCTGAAATCATCTCATGTGTGTTGTTTTCTGTCCAACTTGCCTCCCTCAGCACGAGGTTGATGAGTCTCTCTCAGCATGTGTGTGTCAGCATTTGCTCCTCGGCACAGCTGAGGGCGTTCTGCTCTGTGGATGCCCCAAAGTGCGCTCATCTTCCTCCTGGGGACGTGCAGGTCATCTCCTGCGAACAGTCTTGTAAAAACGTTTTTTGGCATGCTGTTTAATTCCTTTATTAGCATTTAAGTGACACACCTTTGCATTCTTACTTGGTGGTCCAGATTACAATATGCATCTTTAAGATATCACATCCTACCTAGATTTAATAGTTCACCAGTTTAATCAATGTAAAATATGGAAGCCTTGTTACAGAACAGTTCCATTTACCTCTGTCTGTCCTTTGTGCTATTGCTGTCATAAATTTTACATCTACTCATGTTATAAATCCCACAATACAGTGTTATAATTTTTGCTTTAGATAGTCATAGGTATTTTAAAGAAATAAGAGGTTCCAGACCCGTGGCTTAGCGGTTAAGTGCATGCGCTCCACTGCTCGCGGCCTGGGTTCGGATCCCTGGCGCACACCGATGCACCACTTCTCCAGCCATGCTGAGGCAGTGTCCCACATACAGCAACTAGAAGGATATGCAGCTATGACATACAACTATCTACTGGGGCTTTGGGGGGAAAATAAATAAATAAATAAGTAAAATCATAAAAAAAGAAATAAGAGAAATAAGTTAAGTGTTTGGAAAGGAAATACTTTGAGACTCTGCAAATGTACTGTTTCTTCTTTAAGTTTCATCCACAGTTTTTGCATTCATCAGTCATTCTTTCCAACAGTAATTATTACTGTAGTGTTAAAGTGGCAATTTTCTATTTCATGCTATCTAGCGCTTTTATTATTTGGAATTCTGTGAGCAAGATTTCTCCCCCCCTTCCTTCTTCCTTTCTTTCTCTCATTCTCTCATTCTTTTTTTCCCCTTTTTTCTTTCTTCCTTCCCTTCCTTTCTTATTTAATCTTTTTTATATCAGTATAGCCTCGTGGATATTTATTTTATTCTCTGAGTAATTATCCAATGCTACCATTATTTATTTTGTTGCTCACAGTTTTCCAGCTTGAGTCATTGGAAAGTCTTTCAGATTGATTCCTTTTGACACGTCCCATCATTTTCTGTGTGTTTTTTTTTTGAAAGTACTTTGTTACTTTCTGTCAATACAAGATGATCCAGGCTCATCTTGTATTTTCCATCTCCAGCCATAGAATTAGCCATTTCTCCAAGAAAATCTGCTTTATTTTATTGGAGAATGATATTTAGAAAACAAGATCTGGGAGCTAGGTGTGCTCATTAATACTAGAGTGTCACTGCTTATAGACCTTCTCAGCAGAGCTTGGAAATGTATGTATGAATATAAACTCAGGTAGACACATCTGTCTGTCGATCTATCCATCTATATATCAGTCTATCTATTCGGATAGATATATTAAAAGAGACATGGATTCATACTGATACTTCGAACTCCAATCCAGCAGCACAGAGTTTATTCTAGCATTCTCCTTTTGTTTATTTGTAACTTCTTTCACCAACAGTGAGAAACTTAACTCCAGTTAGCTACAATATATTTCCTAATGTGTCAACTAGTTTCAGAATTGCTAATCCATACCCTTATGAAAAACAAATTTACCACCTAGAGTAGAGTGTTTGTGTCCAGTACTTTAGTTCTACAGTATCCCGTCAAATCACTGTCTTCCAAAGTAACTTAGGTCAAGACCTTTCATCCCCACCCCTTTTGTATGGTTAGGTCACATGTTTGTAATACAGTGAGATTCATTTGTCACTGCACTCCATCTGAGTTCCCCAGCATCCTGATTGATTTTTAAAATTTGCAGAGTAAAATTCACTCTTTGTGGTGTACAGTTCTATGGGTTTTGACTTTATGGTCATGCATCCATACACACAGTACCATACAGAGCTGTGTTTTTCACCCCCAAAGTTCTCTCATGCTATCCCTTTGTATTCAACCCCTTCCCCTACTCCATCCCTTGGCAACTACTGATCATTTTCCATCTCTGTAATTCTGCCTTTTCTAGAAAGTGATATAAATGGAATCATATACTATACAGCTTTTTGAATCTGACTTCCTTTACTTAGAGAAATGCATCCAAGATTCATCCATTTTGTTGTGTGAATCAAGAGTTTATCCTGGGGCCGGCCCCGTGGCCTAGCTGTTGAGTGCGTGCGCTCCCCTACTGGCTGCCCAGGTTCGGATACAGGGCACGCACTGACACACTGCTTCTCTGGCCATGCTGAGGCCGTGTCCCACATAAAGCAACTAGAAGGGTGTGCAATTATGACATACAACTATCTATTGGGGCTTGGGGGGGATAAAAGGAGGAAGATTGGCAATGGATGTTAGCTCAGGGCTTATTTTTCTCACACACACAAAAAAAGAGTTTATCCTTTTGATTTCCAAGTAGTATTGTAATGTACTGATGTATCACAGTTTCTTTCTCCATTCACCTGACGAAGGACATTTAGTTTATGTCCAGCTTTTGGCAATTATGAATAAAATGTCTATAAAGATTCCCACAAAGATTTTTGTTTAAACATTAGTTTTCAATTTTCTTCAGTAAATACCTAGGAGTGGGATATCTCAGTCATATAATAAGTGTACATTTAGCTTTATAAGAACCTGCTCAACTGTTTTCTGAATGCAACTATCATGTTGTATTTCCAGTTCTAATTGCTCTTACTCCTCACCCCCCTCCTCAAGTGGTATTTGCAATTTTATTTTTTATTTCAGGCACCTAATAGGCGTGCCGTATCTTATTGTGGCTTCTGCTTCATTTTTGAAAGTGAGTTCTGCTAAATATAGAATCTTGTGTTGAATTTTGGGTTTTCTTTCTGTACTTGAAAGATGTCATTTTGTTGTTGAGTTGTCTCTTTTGTTTTTCATAATATATCATCCATCATTCACTTTATTTCTCCCTGTATGTAATGTCTTCCCCTGTATATATGTATTTCCCTGACTGCTTTCAAGAGTTTCTTTTTATCTTCGGATTTTAGTAGCTTGACTATCATGTACCTAAGTATGCTTTTATTTTATGTTTTATTTTGTGGGTTTGCTGACTTTCTTGGATCTAAAATTTTAGATTTTCCACCAAATTTTAGAAGTTTTATGCTATTACTTATTGATTTGTCTTTCTGCCTCATTTAACTTTTCTGTCCTTCTCCTCTCTGCTGGGGACTCAACCATCTCACAGGTCATAAGGCTCTCTTCATTTTTCTTCAAAATTTTTACATTCTTTTCTTCAGACTGGATAATTTCTGTTGCTGTATCTTCATGTTTTTTCTACTGTATCTAATCTACTGGTAAACTCAAAAGTATTTATTTTATTTCGTCTTCCTATTTGGTTCTTTTGTGTAATTTCCACTTCTCTGCTGAGTTCCCACATCTCTTCATTCATTATAGGACTATTTTTCTTTACCACCATGATCATCTTTATAACAGCTTCTTTCATATTCTTGACTGCTAATTACAACACATTGGGGAGAGTTTCTACTGCCTGCTTTTGGTCACATATGGATTACATTTTCCTGTTTCTTCAAATCTCATGCTTCTTTTAAATTGTGTACTGGAAATCATGAAAGATAGGTATAGAGGCTCCGGATTCTATTGTATTTCTTTGAAGAGTGTTGTTAGTTTTCTAGCAGGGAATCAACTTGGCTGGACTGAAATTCCAATCCTAGCTCCTTTACAGTGGGCATAGCTGAAATCCTCAATCAGTTCTTTCATCTTCCAACTGCTGTTTTTTCACTAGGCCTTCTGGGGCCTACCCTGTATGTGTGTTGTTCAAAGATCTGCCAATTTGGTGTGTGTGGGGGAGAGACTTACATATATATTTTGCGATTTTCCTCTTTGTGTCTCCCTCCCTTCCAGAATTTCTCCCCTAACTTTACAGCTACTCTGCCAGCCCAAAAATACATTCTCTAACTTTACAAGTAAGACTGTAGTTTTTCCCTTGTCTAGGCATGTACAGATTTTAGAATGCTTTGAGGCAACAGAATCAAGCTTGCAAATATCTCCTGGTGCAATTCCCATCATTTAAGGGAAGATTCCCTCTCAGTTCAGCTTGCTTGTGGAAGTGATTTAAACATACACACATATACACATTTATTATATGTGTTTTATATATAACTACACGAGTCTGTATAAATATATATAATATTTTGTGCAGATTTTATCATTGTTATCTGTGAGAGTGTTAGTTCAACAAGCTACTCCACCATTAGTAGAAACCAGACCTCGGTTTTGTTTCTTTCTTGGATTTTATATAAATGGAATTATAAAATATATAGCCTTTTGAATATAATTTCTTTTATGCAGCATTATGGTTATGATATTCATCCATGCTATTGCATGTAGCTAGTGTTTGTTCATTTGTTGAAAATAATTAATTTTTTAATGGTCATAAAATATGTTGAACATAAAATTGTAACCATTTTTAGGTGTACACTTAGCGACATTCAACACCTTCACATAATTGTGTAGCCATAACCTCCAACCATCCACAGAACTATTTTCACATTGCACTGAAACTTTGAGCCCATTAAACAACTCCCTGTTATCCCTCCATCTTGCCCCTGGGAACCACCATTCTCCTTTCTATTCCTATAAATTTGACTACTCTAATTACCTTATATGAGTGGAATCATACAGTATTTTTTCTTTTGTGACTGGCTTTATTTCACTTAACATAAAGTCCGCAAGGTTCATCCGTGTCATAACATGTGTCCGAATTCCTTCCTTTTTAAGGATGAATAGTATTCCACTATGTGTATACACCACATTTTTTTGTCAATTCATCCACTGATGGACACATGGCTTGATGCCATCTTCCGGCTATTTTGAATAATGCTGTTAAGAACATGGGTGTACATATATGTCTTTCTACCTCTGCGTTCAGTTCTTTTGGGTGTATACCCATAAATGGTGTCCTCAGATTCACTTTTTCACATATAACAGGGTTCCCCACACCTCCAAGAAGCAATTCTTGGAATGCCACCTGGTTGCCACATAATTCAACTCAATTTGATGCTGACAACCCAGAGATACATCAGATTTTACAGGTTGATGGCTCCGTCCTATAATTCTGCACACCCACCCAACCTCACCTTTACTTCAGATGCCAGTTACAAGCCCAAGTTGTTACCTGTACTTCTGACTTACTGGCTATAAATCAGAGGTTCCCACAACCTCCTCCTTGGGTTTGATTAATTTGCTAGAGTGACTCAAAAAACTCAGAGAAACATTTACTAGATCACCAGTTTATTATAAAAGGTTATAATTCAAGAAAAGCCTGTTGGAAGTGGTGCATAGCGGAACGTATGGAGAGAGTACACAAAGCTTTCATGCCATCTCCAGGTGCACCACTCTCCAAGCAGTCCTTGTCATTGCCAACCTGGAAGCTCTCTGAACCGCCTTCTATTGGGATTTTTATGGAGGCTCTCTCACATAGGCATGATCAATTATTAACTCAGTTTCCAGCCCCTCTCCTTTCTCTGAAGGATAAGGGGTAGGGCTAAAAATTCCAAGCTTCTAATCAGGGCTTGGTCTTTCTGGTGACCAACCCCCATCCAGGAGCCATCCTGGAGCCCACCCAGAGTTGCCTCAATAGAACAAAAGATTCTCTTAGTGTTCTTATCACTGGGGAAATTACAAAGACTTTAGGAGCTCTGTGCCAAGAACTGGACGCAGAGGCCGATAAATATGTTTTTTATTATTTCAGAATCCATAAGTGGAATTTTTAGATCATATAGTAATTCTATTTTTAATTTTTGAAGGAACTGCCATACTATTTTCCACAGTTTTATACTCTCACCATCAGAGCACAAGGGTTCCAATTTCTCAACATCCTTGCCAACACTTATGTTCTGATTTTGTGATAGTAACTATCCTAATGGATGTGAAAAGGTAGCTCATTGTGCTTTTATTTCACATTTTCCTGATACTTAGTGATGTTGAGCATCTTTCCTTGTGTTTCCTGTTCGTTTTATATTTTCTTTGGAGAAATTTCTATTCAATTATTTTGTGCATTTTTAAATTGAGGTTTTTTATTGTTGAGTTGTAGAAGTTCTTTATTTATTCTAGTTATTAATCCCTTATCAGATTTGTGATTTGCAAATATTTTCAACCATTCCATGGTTTCCCTTTTTACTCTGTTGATAGTATCTTGTGATACAGAAAACTTTTTCATTTTCATGAAGTCCAATTTGTTATTTTTTGTTACTTATGTCTTTGTTGTCATATTAAAGAAATCCTTTTTGCAATGGCATTTGGACCCAATGACATACAGCTTTTATCATGTGTTTTCTTCTAAGGATTTTATAGCTTCAACTCTAACATTTATGTCTTTGATCCATTTTGAGTTAATTTTTGTATATGGTGTAAAGTAAGGGTCCAACCTCATTCTTTTGCATGTGGGTATCCAGTTTTCCCAACAACATATGTTGAAAAACTTATCTTTTCTCCAATGAATGATCTTTGTACCTTTGTCAAAAATCATTGGACCATATATGCAAAGTTTTATTTCTGGGGTCTCTGTGCTATTTCATTAGTATAGTGTGTGTATTTATGCCAGTACCACACTGTTTTAATTACTTTATAGTAAGTTTTGAAATCAGGAAGTGTGAATTCTCTAACTTTGTTCTTCTTTTTCTAGACTGTTTTGGCTATTCAGTGTCCCTTGAGAGTCCATATGAATTTTAGGATAGATTTTTCTATTTTTGCAAAACCATCATTGGAATTTTTACCTCTTTGAGTAAGTTGATTCTTAAGTATTTTACTCTTTTTGTTGCTATTGTAAATAAAAATGTAAAGTTTTTAAATTTCTTTTTCAGATTACTTATTATTAATGTATAGAAGAACAACTAGTTTTTTCATGTTGATTTTGTGTCCCTCTACTCTGCAGAATTTACTAGTTCTAACAATTTTTTGG
This sequence comes from Diceros bicornis minor, assembly GCF_020826845.1. NCBI lineage: Eukaryota > Metazoa > Chordata > Mammalia > Perissodactyla > Rhinocerotidae > Diceros > Diceros bicornis. The sequence goes on from NW_026691146.1 coordinate 326,209, forward strand.
TGTAAGTTTTAGGGGTTTCAACATATAAGATACTATTTGTAAACAAATATAATATTACGTCTTCTTTTCCAATTTGGATGCTATTTCTTTCTTTTTCTTGCCTAATTGCTTTGGCTAGAACTTCTAATACCATGTTGAATAGAAGTGGTGAAAATGGGGCTTCTTGTCTTGTTCCTGATCTTAGAGAAAAAGGTTTCAGTCTTTCACCCTTGAAAATGATGTTCTCTTTGGATTTCTATATATGGCTTTTATTATGTTGAAGTAGTTTCCTTTTACTCTGAGTTTTTTTTTAGTGGTTTTAGCATGAAAGCATGTTGAGTTTTGTTAAATGTTTTTTCTGCATCCATTGAGATGATCATGTGTTTTCTTCCTTCATTCTGTTAACGTGGTTTATTACATTAATTCATTTTCATATATTGAAACATCCTTGTATTCCAGGAATAAATCCCACTTAAAAATGCTGTATAATCCTTTTAATATGTTGATGAATTTAGTTTATTACTATTTTATGGAGGATTTTTATATCAATATTCATCAAAGATATTGACCTATAGTTTTCTTTTGTCTTAGTGTCTTTGGCTTTGATATCAGGGTAGCGCTAATCCCATAGGATGACTTTAGAGGTATTTTCTCCTCTTCAACTTTTTGAAAGAGCTTGAAAATTATTGGTGTTAGTTAATTAAAAAAAAAGTCTTTGGGCCCAGGAATAAATTCAGCATAAAATAAATACAAATAAATATTTTTTAAAAATATGAAAAAGTTTTTTACTAAAAAAATTTAAAAATTTAGCAAGTACATCACTTATCACTTTGTTTCTAAAAAGTTTTTTAACCTACTAGTAAGCATGAACAAATTGTTAGAATTAAAATGACTCAAGTGTTAATTTTCTTCATTGCAAGTTTTCTGACAGAAGTATATGATGCCATCATGTATGACATCTGTTACGAAAAAATGGTCATTTTTTTGTAGTATTTGAGAATATTATGAATTTTCCCAGTGGCCTCTGACAATACTGTGATATGCAAAGTTATCTTTTCAACATGTATGTCTCATCATCATCCTTACCAAATTATCAAACTCAGGTGCTAATTAATCAACTACTTTTCATATGATTCAGCTTCTCCACCACCAACTCCCCTAAACATCAGGAAATTCTACAACTTCTGCAAGATTAATGATTTTACCTTACACTGTATATATCTCATGTGGTTTAAAACATCCAAAAATCGTTGATAAACTGACCCTGCCCACACTAAAGCATTGTGAATTATGAAAGATGGTCTCTGTTAAGTGGGGAGGGATTTCAGGTTGAACTTAATTTTATAAGTGGTCAATTTATTACAGTGTACTGTTCTGTTATGTATTTCACTTCTTTTCTAAAAATAACTGATAGTTGAGGGCACTTAGATAATAAAAATTTGAGAAAATAAGGAACTGATACACACTGTAAGCTTCAAAAGTTTTCAAGCATAAGATACAATAAGAACTAAAGCTACGAAATGATGAAGGAAATAGAGATAAGTGGATGAAGTTGCAAAACTGAATCTATAATAATATCTCAACGGCTAGTTTTGTGGTGCCAAGAAGGTGGTGAAGTCAAAGAATTCATAAAGATGATAATAAACACACTACAAAGAAAAAAGACTTAAATTTTCATAGAGAGAATTTTTACAGTGATATGACAGATAGAGAACAGGGAAGAGAAGTTTGAGTGAGAGACTATCTGCTTCTTAAATTATTTCCACTGTAGAGAACAACAAATCAGTTTGCTGAAATCTTTATTCCCCTCTATGACCCTACCTTTACCTGCAAAATCTCAGCCCTGAATTGATGTCATAGTCCAGCTTTTCCATCCCTGGAGAACAGAGCAATTTATCTCATATGAAACCTCAAGAGCTCAGGCTGTGAAACAAGGCCGGCCATCCATTCTCACAGAGGAGCCAACTGGAGGTAGGATTTTTGGTTCTGAATTCAGCTAAATATCTTCAAAGAATTGTATCTGGCTTTCCTTATCCAGGGCTATCAGTGAAGTGCTGGCTGGCTTTCAGAGAAGAGCAATTCACATTCAGTGGAGACATTTTCTGTTGAGCTCTCTAGAGGAGGCTGTGGGGCTTGTTAGTAAGAGTTGGTTTCTATGAGGATTATACTTTTTTATTTTATTCAGAGATTTATAAAGAAATTTACATGGTAAGAATTATTATCAACAAAATACGTTGTCTATTCTCTGGTCATTTAAGCAAAATCTTTCTCTCAGGGCCAACCCATGGACAAAGCCCGGATTTAATCTCTAAGAGTCTGCTAGGCACTCTGTGGTCCATGGGAAGCCCTCAAGTTGGCAGCCTATTTCCTTGTGTGCTGTCCTGGTGTTGATTCTTCCATCTCTTCCGTGTACAACTAGACAGATGCCTATGAGATCATCAAGGGACTTGACATTGGAGAAATGTACTTTTCATTATCTTTAGACTTCTTCACTTTTCAAAAAGACTCTCAGCATTTCCAGTAATTGTGTAGCAGTTTACCCAACACTAAGGTTCTCACTATTATAAGTTAAAACAAATAAATTTTGAAAAGGAAAAAGTGATCTTTGCAATTTTGTACAGAATCTATATAATGGGTGCATCCTTATAAATGGAGGTGATGGTGCTCAGGGCAAGCTACTCCATTGGGCACCACCCTGGTGTGTGTATTGTTTCGAGCTGAAGACAATAAGGACTCAGAGAACTCAGGAAGAATATTTGAATTTCCCCTTCCAAACTGCCTAAAGAATTTAAAACAAAAAATCTGTTTCAGGAAGGTGTTATTATCATGATGGTTGTAAAGATAACATAGGATAGAGGTTACAATAGGAAAGGCACCAAGCCACTTTTATCAAAAACTCTATCTCTCCCTGACCACATTATCTATAGACGACCCTGAGAAGAGTTGTCAGGCAAACATTTGCGTTTCTATCTCCATGTGAGTTGTCTTCTTGCCCTCTGTGGTCCTAGACCACTACCCACCCCCAACACCTTCCTTCTCTTTAGCTATAATACTTAAGCGGGCAGCTTAGACAGAGGGACGAGTTGTTCATTTCTGAGTTTCTCCCATGTATACATGTTATTAAACTTCGTATTATTTTCTCCTGCTAACCTGTCTTGTTAATTATTTGGCCATCCATGAGAAACTTAAGAAAAAGGAAGAGGGAGATTCTCTCACTCCCTCAACTGTTTTTGCGCCCAATATGGGGCTACACTGGCTGACAAGTTGCATTCTCTGGCTGGAAAAAATACCTTCTCCCTGGATTACTGCAGGGGATGAAATACGGGGACCCCTGACGAAAGCCGGCAAAATGTAAGACTTCTTACCATGTCAGCCTCCCGGAATCTCTACCTGTGGAGTCCGGTGGAAGGAAGTGGTGAGAAATTTATTCTCTTTCAAAATTTAGATTGGCAGGAGAAAATATTTGGGAAACTAGTTTCTTGTGCTTTTAGTGACGCTGGTAAATTTGGTAGAGTACCCTTGGTTTTGATCTTGATCCCTTTTCCTCCCAGAGATAGTCTCTGTTTTTCTCTTTTGTCTCTGTCTTTTGTATCGTGTGTCATAAGAAAGAAATACCCTAGGGTAGGACGTAGGCATAGGTCCTATGAGCCTACTGTCCGGGCCGGCCCCACAGACTGGTGAGTTTGTGGGTCTCACAAGACTGGGGTCTATTTAGACAAACTTTGCTGTGGGTTAATATGCACATGAAGTGAAGGCCATTGCCAAGGGCATTTTGGAAGCCAAAAAGGCCGCAAATTTGGTGGGCACGGGTCGAGCAGTTAAGAGCCATTAGGGCTCTCGCCACTTTCAGAAGACTCCCGTGACAGGATAAATTGAGTCACGGAACGGGGTAGATGACACAGGTCCCCCGTGACTGCAAGAAAATGTCCATGCAACGACGAGGTACTCTGTAAAGCACACAATCCCCAACCCCGTGGCACCTCCCCCCCAGGTATTATTCTGACTCCAAGAGTCTTAAGGCGTGGCTAAAGCTGTCATTGTGCACATAAGAAAAAAACCGGATGAGGTTTTTCCTTCTGTCTTGTTCTGTGTCCTGAGAAAACTTGGCTTTGTGACCTATGAGACCTTGGTCTCCACCACATGGAAGGTGCATTTACCGGGGTGCCCTTTGGTGGACAGTTGAGTAGACTGGGGTTCTGAACTGTCTCTTTGTCCGGCTGTGCCAAGCTCTCAGGGGAGTTTGTCATAAAGGGCCCAGTCCATAAGGGTTTTTGTCATCTTAATCTTCGTTGCTTGTTAGTGCTGGAAAAATCCCATTCCAGTATTGCCTGTCCGGTGTCACAGATTAGCGGGTCTGTGACTGGAGGTGTCCCACACTATTGTGGGAGACCGGAGACACTGTTTTCACTACACCATCCTTACCGCCTGTGCAATGAAGGTCTTTACTTTCTCTGAATATCTTTGTGAGTGAATTCTGTGGATCATGGGTGCTACAACATCTGCGCCCTCAACAGGGATGCCTCTTGCGTCCATGGTAATGATTTATTCTAAGCATGGGAAAGTTACTACCGGGTCTTTCCTTAAAAAGGCTTATTGAATCGAGTCACTATTGGAATAAATACACAAATGAAGATCCTACTCGTCAATGGCCCGACGACAGATCCTTTGAATTGGAAAATTTCTAAACTGGGGGAAAAAAATATGTTTTGAGAGCTCTCACGCAATTGTTGAATTGGTACCTTAAAAAAGGCCAGAAAAAGGAAGGGAAAAATTTAAATAGCCTTAAGACCTTGACTCAAGTTAGAATTGAATTGAGAACATGTAAAAGTGTAAGTGTTGATAAGATTATAAAGGTTGGAATGTTTGAGCTAATTTTATATAAAGTGGTTACATCAACTTTGCCTGTGTATGTTTTAAAATGTCTGACTGGGAATTCTTCCCTTGTCCTAAATTAGAAGACCAACACCTATTGATAAAAATCTTAATGGTAACTATGTTTAAAGGTATAAGAGGTGATGAAATTTACATAAACTTTTGTACAAAAAACTGATGTTATTTCTATTACAGAACTGGTTAACAAAAATAGTAATTTAAATGATGGCTAATTTTATTTAATGTCTTATGAAGTCTTATAGGCAATCTAAATAATTATTGGGAACAAGTAACTAAATAGTTGTGAAAAAGATGAATGCTGGGTGAACTTTAAATAATAATTATGTGTTATGGTGGTTACAGCTTCCAAAATCTTTTTGATGACTTAAAACTTTAGAGTTTTGCTAAATTTTGTGATAAAAATTCACTGAGTATCATCATTTCCAAATAAGATAAGGTATTAGACATTGATTACTATACTTACGTTTGTTACTTTTGGCTTTTCATTACAGGAAAACTAAAAGGTGTTTTGGGTCTATTGGTAAACATGCATTTTATTAAAAGATTGTACTATAAAGTAACATATTTCTAGAGGTTATGAAGTGTTTATAAATTGTCCAAGCCACAATATACTAATGTAAAGAAAGTTTATAATGGTTTACTTAGTTTTTACTTACAAATTGGGGTTTCTAAGAGTTAAAATTTCTAATTAGTATATGTGATTGAAGCTACTAAATATTAAGAAAAAATATGTCTGTGTACAAGGAAAGTAAGATGTATAAAAAAGGAACAAAGAATGGAAATATTTTATTTGATTGATGAAGAAAGATAAATTTGTCTTCAAGTACTAGGAGGGAAAAGAAAGACGTGGGACAAATTCTGGTTTGTGGAAGAGGAATTCAGGTAAAGGAGTTTTTGTATGGTCAAGTTGGCTAAGATTGAAATGAATTTAATAAATTAAATGAATTTTAATATCAGAAGGAAGCTGGTACAAAATTATAATTTGGTCTTCTTTCTCTTAAAAGGATAATTTTCTTGAACTTGATAAAGACGTTATAAAAGATTTTTCTTTACCTTTGGGTAAATCTACCTAAAAGACAGGAGAAAAAAAACTGTTAAAATAATTTCCTGTGTTCAAAAGACTGAGGTCTCTCTATTAAGGTTTTTGGACTGTTAATGCTCTCTTTGCTTTAACGTTTTCTATTTTTGACAAGCTCCCCAAAATTCATATCTTAAATAAAGTCATTTTTTACTTTTTGTCTTTGAGAATTTTCAAAGGGCCCTGGAACTTCTCAAAGAAATTTGCTCTCTTCCTATAAGGAGAAAGATACTAAATTTATTAGGCTTATTCAGTATGTTAAATTACATGGAAAGCATTGTCAGACAAGTGATGATAAGTCTGCTTAGGTGCTATTATGTGGGCAAATGTTATTGACATAGGTGTTTTAAAATTGTATAACATTACTGAAATTCTGATCTGTCCTGATTATCAGTCATAATTCTGGTTATTATTATTTTAGAGTGTTGTATGTCACAAAATTAACCAAATTTCTCTGTCAATTGCCATTTTCAGGTCTTGTTGTTTACAGACATTTCTTTGCTCTAATGCTTTTGCAAAATATTTCAACTTCAGAAAAATTCATGGAAAGGACTCTGACATTTACACTGGAGTACAGGTTTCTGACAAACTTTCTGATCATAAAACTGAACTTAGTAAGAAATTACAGAAATCTGATGGAAAGACTGATAACTTCATGAAGCTGCTAACAGAAAGACTGGGATCAAGAATGGATTACACAGGACTGAAAGAACTGATAAGGATAATTATAATTTTTATGATTTTTCATTTGATGTATTGCTGAATTTTTAATGTTTTGTTTTTTCAGAGTTAAGGAAAACTTTTTCTCTTTTCTCCTGAGCTAGCTATGACTTATAACAATTTGGTAAGTTATGTTTTTGTAAGTAAAATTGAAATATTTCTCTTTTTCTCTCTATCTGATCCCTCGAATTTGGAAACCCTTAGTAAGTGAGTATTGTTGTTTTCATGGCAATATAGTTATTTGCATAAGTTCAATAAGAATCTGTTCTCCTTATAACAGAACACAATTGGAAACACTGGTTATATTACCAAGGCTTTGACTGGAACATCATATTTGTGATATAACCATACAGCTTTTGTGGAATGAAGATTGGACTTTATGGAATAAAGCCACGTAGAAATACTGGCCTGGTACCTTATGTTCCAAGCAGCACTTACCAGAATAAGTAAAGAATTTCACTTATCTGGCAAACACAAGGAACCTCGAAATATTTTGGGGGAACCTAGGAAGAAAGGAATTCACCCAAATCTGTAGGTATTACAGGCAAAGTCTGATGACAAAATCCTTGGCTTGGCTTTTCTGGCCTGAAGAGGCCTTTAAAGTTCAATCTGAGATTCCTTATAAAAAGTTCCAGCAAGTCAAATTTAAAAGAGCCTATGTGATCAATTGCTAGTCTTGCTGTACTTATGTAAATAATTAGGCCAACACTATTGCAACTAGGCTTATTTTGTAAACTAGTTTTAATTTGTCTATCTTTGATAAAAATGAAGGTGATCTGAGAAAGAAACATTATATTTCAGTAAAAACTATAGTGTACATTTGCGGATATTAGATCCTAGTTTTGTTAATTGTCTGCTAAGGTTTTTGTTTTATATCTGTTGACTGGACTGGATCCTGATTTCTTCTAGTCTCCTAAAATATCTGGCTACAGATGTCCAAACTAACGTTTTTCATTTTTTCCGTCATTTTCATTTGGAATCACTAAAAACTGAACCTGCCTTTTTCCTGAAGCCTTACAAACTAAAGCTGATGGACTTGATATAAACTTAAGAGATTACCCGGTGATATCATCAGAGACATTTTAAACTGTAAAAGATGCTTTGATGCTGACATCTAAAAATCTTCTTAACTAGCTGTCCCCTATACTCAGAAACTGCTTTACAACTTGCTCCAACCATTAACCTTGTTTTTCTTTCGTTTACATAGAAATGCTTCCATTAAATACTTGATTGCTTTCTTCCACAATATAGGTGTAACCTTGAGAGCCCACCTGCATCACCACTGTCAGGGGAAGAGGGAGAATCTCCCTCTGCCCTTTTCCTTATGGTTCTTATGACTGGCCAAATAATTAACAAGACAGGGTAGCAAGAGAAAATAATACCAAGTTTAATAACATGTATACGTGGGAGAAAGCAGGGATACTGCATTTCTCAACACAATAGCAGATTCTCGTCTTAAATACCATGTCCAACCAAAGACAAGGAAGATGTTGGGGGTTTAAGTGTTAGTTACAGGAGATTATCACTAAAGCACTGTAAACAAGAGTAAGATTTATTATGCAGTTGATGGCCTCACCTTCTACATTGATAAGTCTCTAGAAATGAGGTCGTCCCTCCTCTTCCTAATACAGAGAGGGAGATACCTTTACAAATGGAGATTTCCCTTGTAAATGATTGTCTGGTGACTCCTTACAGGGCCATCCAGAGCCTGTGGCCAGAGAGACAGATCTTCCAATAAGATGGGCTTGTTGGTGTCTTTTCTATTGTAACCTCTATCCTACATTATCTTTATAGCAGTCATGATAATAACTGCTTCCTGAAACAGATATTTTGTTTTAAATTCTTTAGGCAGTTTGGGAGGGGAAACTCAAATATTCTTCCTGAGTTCTCTGAGTCCTTATTGTCTTCAGCTGGAAATAATCCGCATACCAGAGCGGTGCTTCCTGGGGTAGCTTGCCCTGAGCACCATCAGTTCCCTCCTCTGAAACTTCCCTAGAAGTTTCACATATTTAAAGCTGAGCTGGTAACTGTGGAGAGAGAAATTGTGTTAGTATCCGAGTGATAAGAAGTCTGCAAAGAGAGAAAAGAATGCAGATTAGAATGAGGATGAACAAGCAGAAAAGAACAAATCGGAGCACATTTCCCCACACTCCATTAAACCAGTCCCCCAATCCTGGAAATAAGTCAGTCCAATAAAATGTGTGAGCTTCGTTTATCTGATGAAAAATGTCAATCTTCTCTTTTAATAGATTGAAGTTAGATATTACTTGACCTGTTTGATTCACATAAAAGCAACATTTTTCTCCAATGATTGCACATGCTCCTCCTTGCTGGGCAGTGAGTACATCCAGAGCACGTCAATTTTGGAGCACCACAGATGCTAGGCTGTTAATCTCTGACTGGAGTATGTTCAAGGTTTGCATGGTGGTGTTGAACTCTTGCTCCATTACCATAGAGAGATTTAAGATTGCCCTTTCCAACTCATAATCTCCAAAGCTGGGGAATAGGACTCTCAAGGCTGAAAAGAACTTGGAGTTGTGATATACAAGTGGATTTTCCACGATTTCTCAACTGACACGTTTATGTGGCACAATCTTATGAACAAACGAACCCAAGTTTGTAATTTGGCTGGCATTTCAGGTGGAGTGTTTGGTGACAGAAGGAGCCAGGTATCCAAGTCCGCATCGTCCTGGCCAATTAGGTGGGAATCCTTTATACACTTTGTTGCCGCATAAAATGAAAAGACCGGTGTAGTTTAAAGACAAGGTTAGAATTGAGTCTGTAGTTCCCAGGATCTGGACTATTTCATGATCTGTGCCACTTGCACTGTTACTACCTAAACATCTCCATTTCCCATGAGCTCCTGTCAGTCTGCGAGAACAGAACAGATTGCAGAATAGCTGGTAGAGGAGGCCTGCAGTCTGATTTTGGCAGCTATAAAGCCTGGTCTTGTCACCTGACCAGGTGAGTCCAGATTTTTGATCCACCCATATATAGTCTGTGGCATTGGGCAGCTTAAACATGCGGATAGCTGCGATACCCCAAGTTGCACACGGGTGGCTCGTAAGCCATCCAGAGCTCTTGGTGATTTGGCAAATGCCTGTGCCAGAGGGAGTAGTGATAGAGTCACTTACAATTCCCTTGAGAGTTCTGAAGATGCCACCTGCGGAATCAAACCACAGAGTTTGACTGCAATATTGTCTCGGTATGTCACCCAGGAAAGGTCCAGCGCCATGTTTACTTTCAATGCAGAGGGAAAAACTTTCACTTATTGCTTGTACTTGGGCAAGGGACAGTCCTTGACCTTCTAAGTAGTCTTTCTGGGGCCCAAGTGACTCACCAGGAGACGAAGCAGAGTGAAGTTTCCCTTGTTGCAGATACCATACTCTGTTATTCATCCATCTTCCGTACTTAGTCCACCAGGTGTTCATATCAGCAGGAACAAAGACTAGTTCAGGTTCTTTTGCACTATCTAGCTGTTGACATAACCAACAGTCAGATTGATTAGTTAGCGTGGCTAGGGCTTGGTAAACTGGCATAAGGGGGTGTTTGGTCTGTGCCCGACCTGTTGAAAAGGAGAGGGTTAGTAAAAGCAAGACACAGATCAGAAAAGAGCCCATAGCAGAGACTTAGAGAGGGGAAGAGGGACAGATAGAGACGAGCACTCTCCAGTCAGCTTTCTAATAAATGATTAAAATATATATATATATATATATATATCCACTAATAGTTTGTGTGTGTGAGTGTGTATATATATCCTGAGTTTTAAAGCAAGGAGTCCTCCCCCTTGGGTCAAAGTAGGTTTTCTTGATCCGTGATCTTGGGAAAAGCTGTCTACTTCATGATGTCGGCTGCTTCTGGGGCCTGGGTTTTGGCCCTCGAAATCCTTAGTTTAAGGTCACCTGTGGGGATTATCTCTCAGTTGTCTTGAGAGCGATGTTCTGGGTCTATTTTGGTGTGGCTTGCATGGATCCAGGAAGATTTTTTTTTTATTTTGATGGCAGTGCAGGTCGTCGGTAAGACATCATAAGGTCCTTCCCAGCGAGGTGACAGTGCGTGTTTTCTTCTAAAGACCTTGATGTACACCCGGTCTCCTGGTCAAAAGGGATGGCAAGGCTTGTCAGAAGGTGGGGGTCACACTTCTTTTACCTGTTGACGATATGCTTCAAGTATACTAGTTAATTTTTGTATATAACTACTCATAGCATCAAATTGTTCACTTAAGTTCCCATAATATTCATTTAATCCAGGAATGAAGGTTTAGAGATTTAGAGAAGCCAGTAGGCATCGGACGTCCAAAAACTATTTCAAAAGGAGTCAGTCCATGCCTTTTATTTGGAGTATTTTGAATCTTCATAAGGGCCAAGGGCAGAGCTTCTGGCCATTTAAGTTCAGTTTCTTGACAGACTTTTCCTAGAGTTCTTTTTATATCTAGATTTTTATGTTCCACTTGCCCTGATGACTGAGGGTGAGATGGGGTATGAAATTTTAATGAATACCCCAGAGTTTTTGCAAGCAAGTGGTTTATCTCTGCTGTAAAATGAGTTCCTTGGTCTGATTCAATCTATAAAGGAATGCCAAAGCGAGGAATAACTTCAGTTATTGATTTCTTTACCACTGTTGTGGCATCTGCATGTCTGGTCGGATAGCATTCAGTCCATCTACTAAACATGCAGACAATAACCAAACAGTGAGAGTAACCTAAAGCTGAGGGCAAGTCCATAAAATCCATTTGGAGTGCCGTAAAAGGCAGCGTGGGCCTGGTAGGACTTCCTGGATCACACCGATTTCTCCCAGAAACTTGGTAAGATTTGCAAGTTGTGCACTAGGAGGTGATTTGGTCAGAAATTTTATGGCTGCCAGGGCAAAACCAATTGTTTTTTAGTTCTTTAGCTATCCCCCGTTTGCACATATGTCCCATTTGGTGGGAGATAAGTGCAAGCCAAAAAGTCAAAAGAAAAGTAGCTACTAGAAGTCCATTTGGTCCAATGTATAATCCATCTGATAATTGTTTGGCACCCTTTTGTATCCAATTGTCTTTTTCAGATTGTGGGGCATTTGTCTGATAGTTAATAACATCAGTCAGGGATAAAGGCAGGTTTAAAAATTGGGTGGAAAACGGATAAGGGAGTCCCTAGTGAGCTGCATGTTTAGCAGCTCTGTCAGCCCTGTCATTCCCTAAAGATATGACATCAGTCTCCTTAGCATGGGCTGAACAATAAACAATGGCAATTTTTGAAGGAAAGTGAATAGCTTGTAATAAGGCTGTAATTAAGTGTCCATCAGCAATAGGAGTTCTTGCAGAGGTTAAGAATCTACGGGATTTCCAAATTGTGCCAAGAACATGGCAGACTCCAAAAGCCTATTTGCAGTCTGTGTAAATAGTGGCAGTTTTTTCTTTTGCTAATGTACAGGCCCTAGTAAGAGCTATGAGTTCAGCAGCTTGGGCTGATCTTATGGTGAGCAAAGAATAAGCTTCAAGAGTTTCATGTGGGGAAACTATGGCATAAACAGTTATAATGCTTCCCCGGGAATTTCGTTTACAGGAGCTGTCACAAAACAGAAGTAAGTCTGGATTGTCTAAAGGGATGTCTTAGAGATCCTCTTGTGGCTTTGAGACCGTTTCTATAGTTGCAAGGCAATCATGTGGAATGGAATGGGGCTCTCCATCATCAGGAAGGGGCAGTAAAGTAGCTGGATTTAAAGTGTTGCAACAAGTGCGCTCTTCGACATCGGTCTTAACAACATCTTTTCAAACACCACATCTGACCGGGCAAGAGAAACAATAGAAAAAATAAACAAATGGAACTACATCAAACTAAAAAGCTTCTGCACAGCAAAGGAAACCATCAACAAAACGAAAAGACAACCTAACAATTGGGAGAAGATATTTGCAAACCATACATCTGATAAGGGCTTAATCTCCAAAATATATAAAGAACTCATGCATCTCAACAACAAAAAAACTAACAACCCAATTAAAAAATGGGCAAAAGACCTCAACAGACATTTCTCCAAAGAAGATATACAGATGGCCAACAGACACATGAAAAGATGTTCAAAATCACTAAGTATCAGGGAAATGCAAATCAAAACTACAATGAGATATCACCTCACGCCCGTCAGAATGGCTATAATTAACAAGACAGGAAACAACATGTGTTGGAGAGGATGTGGAGAGAAGGGAACTCTCATAGACTGCTGGTGGGAGTGCAAACTGGTGCAGCCACTATGGAAAACAGTATGGAGATTCCTCAAAAAAGCAAGGATAGAACTACCATATGATCCAGCTAGTCCACTGTTGGGTATTTATCCAAAGAACTTGAAAACACCAATTTGCAAAGGTACATGCACCCCTGTGTTCATTGCAGCGTTATTCACAATAGCCAAGACTTGGAAGCAACCTAAGTGCCCATCAAGGGACGAATGGGTAAAGAAGCTGTGGTATATATACACAATGGAATACTACTCAGCCATAAGAAACGATGAAATCCAGCCTTTTGTGACAACATGAATGGACATTGAGGGTATAATGCAAAGTGAAACAAGTCAGAGGGAGAAGGTCAAATACCGTATGATTTCCTTAATTAAGTAGTAGATAATAACAACAATAAACAAACACATAGGGACAGAGATTGGATTGGTGGTTAGCAGAGGGGAAGGGGGGAGGGAGGAGGGTGAAAGGGATAATTCGGTACATGTTTGTGGTGATGAGTTGTAATCAGTATTTTGGTGGTGAACATGATGTAATCTATGCAGAAACAGAAGTACAATGATGTACACCTGAAATTTTTACAATATTATAAACCAATGTTACTGCAATAAAGAAAAAAATAAATAAAAATAAATAAATAAATAAAAATAAATAAATAAATAAAGTGTTGCAAAGATGTAACATTATGGAAGGGTTAGTTAAAAGAGCCTGCTCATAGGTGGTCTGTTGCCGTGTAGAGAGGTGTTGTGTCCTATGAACTTGCAAAATAGCTGACACAGAATGTGGGACATAGAGGTGAATGGGAGAGCCTAATGTAAGAGTACTGACCTTATCAATCATGGTGGCAGCTGCAGCCACCGCACGTAAGCATGGGGGCATGCCTGATGCCACAGGGTCTAGTTGGCATGAGAAATATCTCATAGGACGTATTTGAGAGGCAAAAGATTGCCCTAGAAAGCCTGTAGCAATTTTATTATTTTCATGACAGTATAGATGAAAAGGCTTGTCAAAATTAGGTAAACCAAGAGCAGGAGGCATGGACAAAGCTATTTTTAAGGCCTCAAAGGAGTTTAATGCCTCTGAGGGCCAGGAAATAGGCTCTGGGGCGATATTTGGGAGAAGAGAATACAGAGGTTTAGCAAGGGCTGCAAAATTAGGAATCCATTGGCAGCAGTAACCAGCAGCTCCTAGAAATTTACGTAGCTGTTCCTTTGTTTTGGGGAGACGGATGGATAAAATTGACTCAAGGCTTTTGGGGGTTAGCTTTTGAATGCCTTGAGATATCTCATGCCCTAAGTAGGTAACAGTCATTTGCACCCACTGAAGTTTAGAACTGGAGGCTTTATGGCCTCGTTCAGCTAGGGCTTTCAAGAGAATGAGAGAATCTGTAAGAGCCCCCTGCTTAGTTGGATTACAGAGTAAAAGGTCATCAACATATTGAACAAGAGTGGACCTTTGAGTAAAGACTACAGAATCCAAGTCAGCTTTAAGGACCTGGGAAAATATTGAGGGGGACTCACAATATCCCTGAGGTATTCCAGTCCATGTTAATTGTCTCCCTTTAAATGTAAATGTGAAAAGAAATTGTGAGTCAGAGTGTAATGGGATTGAAAAGAAAGCTGAGCAGAGGTCAACTACTGTAAAGCAGGCTGCATCAGCAGGTATTGAGGTCAGGATGACAGCTGGATTAGAGACCACAGGATGCCGAGGAATTACAAAAGAGTTTAAGGCTCTGAGGTCTTGTAAAAATCTATAGATTTGGTTCCCTCTGAGTCAAATTTGCCTTCCTTTTTTACTGGCAAGATTGGAGTGGTACAGGGCGAGGAAGTAAAAGCTAGTACACCCTGTTGCAAAAGGGAGTCTATTATGGGTTGAATTCCTCGCTCGGCATCTCTGGAGAGCGAGTATTGGGCTACTGATGGAAAAGGTTTATTTTTTTTCCAAGTAACGTGCACGGGCTCAGCATTAAGCAACAATCCTACCTCATTTGCATGTGTAGCCCAAAGACTGGTTGGGACATTCTTTAAAGACTCATCTTCCTCAGAAGGATTTAAATCAGGACAAGTTTCCTTGATGGAAAGTAGGAGACTTGGGGCTTGGTCAGAAGGCAAGGAAATAAAAACACTTTTTTCATTACAATTTATAGTGGCATTGAATTTACATAACAAATCTCGGCCAAAGAGGTTTGCTGGTGAACAGTCAGAAACTAAAAAAGCATGATGAGTGTTAAGGGGGTCTAAATATATTGGAGTGGGCTTAGGTATGGGCAATGAAGTAGGCTGTCCAGAGACTCTAACAGCTTGATAGAATCAGAGGTAACAGGTAGAGATAGATCTTTTGAACGGATAGTAGAGAATGTCGCACCAGTGTCAATTAAGAAATCCAGTTTCCGATCCTCTATTTTAAGTTTAACTGTAGGCTCAGGGGTGCGACTAAGGATCGGCTGACCCCATCATTTGAGGGAGAAATGTCCCTCAGGTAGAGAAAAATGAGCCTTTTGGGGGTGCTGCAGCCAAGCGGGAAAATTTTTTAAACTTTCCCTTCTCTTAAGAGCGCCACATGCGCTTTTCCAGTGCCATGGTTTCTTGCAATACCTACAATTGTCCGAAGGCAAATAGGGAGACCTCTGAGTGGGCTTTAGTTTACTTTCAGGGTTGAATTTTTGCTTTTCAAAAGATTCAATTTGCAAAGCAAGAAGAGTTGTCTTTAATTCTTTTTTTTTTTTTTTGCTTTCTTGCTGACAATTTTCAAAGAATTGTGTAGCAACCTCCATTATTACACTTAATAGTTGTCCTGCCCAACCAACCACACTGTTTTGAATTTGTTTCTTTATTTCAGGAAGAAAATTTCCAACTAAAGCAGAAATTAGGAGATTCTTATGCTCTGGAGCTTCCAGATTCAATGCAGTGTGTCTTTGGAAAGTCTGAATAAACCGTTCAACAAAAGCTTTATGATGTTCCCCCTCGTTCTGAGTGCATAATTCAATTTTTGACCGATTAAGTTTAGGAGGAAACGCCTCTAGAATCGCTCCTATTAAACCTGGAATATCAGCCTGTAGCTGTGCCACTTCCTGGTCATCTGCAGGAGGGCCTGGGAGAGGGTCTGGCCAACTATTTCCTCTATGAGGGGGGTTTTTCCTAGGGGGCCGTCTGGCCTGTCTGATAACTACAGTGTAGTCATGGGATGGAAGAACGCCCTTTAGCAGCCAGTCAAGGTCTCGGTGGGTGGGGCTATGAATAGCCACTAATCTTTCTAATTCTTCTCTAAATTTAGTAGGGTCTTCTGACAATGGAGGAGGGAGAGCTTTATAATTTAATAGATCAGCTGCTATCCAGGAGACATGAACTCTCTGCAGCGGAGGTCCAGGATACATCCTCAATGGATACTGCATAGGAATGTCTGAAGCTGACAGAGCCTGATTACAGAGCCCTGGAAAGTAAGAGGAGTTGTAAGACACAGCAAAACGAAACTTCTTGCCCTTCCTGGGTGTTTCTACTAAATTTATTTCTTGGTTTTCAGCATTTACACAAGTGACCTGTATGCCCCTTGCTTGGAGGTCAGGCCTAAGCGCCCCCTGCAAGTCTTTAACAGTGAGAGAAGTTAAAACAGGCAGCTGAATGCCCTTCGGAGAAGTTGGAGTCCTGGGACCTAAGAGAACTGGCTGAGGAGGTGGCTGAGGAGATAAGTCTTGAGGGGGAGGATTTGGGACAGGGGTCCAGAAATCCAAAAGATCTTCTGGGGAGTCAGGGACAGGGAGTTGGGGATATAAGGGAGTGTAGGAGGGAGGAGACAGGGAATTTTCAGTAAATTTGACTTTCAATCTTTGTTCTAACTCCGACTTTTGTTCTTTCATTTTATTAAGAGATTCCCTAAGGCTAGCCATTATACTTTTCTGGGTTTTCTTTTCAATTTGATCTTCCCATAAATACCAATAAGACAGCTGCTTGGGATGAGTCAAATTTCCATAGAAAGAAAAAGGACTGGGTTTTCCAAAGATGCAACAAGAATGATCAAGTCCTGATTCACACCTAGATATCCTGCTCCTGTTCTCCATGAATTGTAAAATTGAAGTTAATTATCCCGTTCATTTGGTCTAAATCTATTGAGTCACTTTGGCCCTGAGCCGCTAAACTGGTCCACAGCCTGCTTCAGCAGACACAAAACTCTCTCTCAAGTGGTTGCATTCATGTGCTGTGTAGGTATTGTATTTATTTAGATCTTATTCAACAAAAGATCTTCACTGATTCACTCAAGTCCTTAAGTATCTACTGTGTGCCCAAAGGTCTTGAAATGTTGGGGGTCTGCAAGGAAGACAGATATGTCTAAACAGATAAATTACACTACAGAAATAATTTGAATGAAAGAGATATGAATAAACTGCCGTGGGACTCCAGGAAAAGAACCCCCATGGGTTGACCTACAACTAAGAGATACAGCTCTGTACTGGGGCTCTGAGGAGAAAAACAACTACCATGGGGGATGGACAGGCTTTGTACCATCTAAGTAAAGGAAAAGGAAGGGAGAGAAGATAAAGAGAAAACAAGAGAAACGGAAAGGTTTTCATCTTCTGAATGTTTCTGCCACCAACTTTTGGAGCACACTGCTTGCTGATGTCCTTTCTGGCCAGTCTTATCCTTCAGCCGGCTTCTAGAGACTTCAACAATTCGATTGTAACGAGCTGGGCTCCTCCGTGCAGACAATGCCAACTCTGGAGGGAACCAGGAGGGGAGCCAAAGATTCACAGGACTCTGCAGCCCTTCTGCAGCTCACTGGTGGAGAGCGGCACCGAGGCTTCACCTTGGCCTCTGTCTCCAAGTTCACAGAAAGGAGGGTCGGTTCCTTCCTTGCTAGATGAGCGTGGAGAGAAACCTCCTTCACAGAAGGGATGATGGAAAAATTAAAGTGAGAGCCATGAAAAAGGCAGAGGAGGTAGCACCATGAATCTGAAGTAACTGGACATGTGAATTAGTAACCAGTAGGAAGAAGAGCTGAAGACAAAAAAATAAAGGCAAAAAACCAGTTCTCAATTTTCTAAGATGGAAATGCAAGTCTTTCTTCTTTCAAAAGAAAAAAGTCATTGAACCCATTCCTTCAAAATAAAATTCAAAGGGGCCACATGTTGCACAGCATGGTTTGAACCATGATGTCGCTACACAATCATGTGTAGCCATCAGTTGTTAAGGGCACTGCAAATAGTTCATTCCTTAACAATTATGTTACTAAAGTTTGCAGTTGATATATATGTACATATATATATATATATTTTTTTTTTAGAAAAGAGTAGAGTGTGTGCCAATTGCTCATTGTACTATTGACAATGTCACTCTTACAACTGAAAGCATGACTAGGAGAGAAAAGGTGGTGTGACCCTAGATTGCTAGAGTCACAGCAAGAAAAGTTAGGAAAGTGCCATCAGGTCATTTGGACAAAAGAATGCTATATGGCTGTTGGGTTTATAACAGATCCATTGGAGAAAAACAAGTCACTACATTAAACTATTTTCTACTTACCTGCATCACCCTCTCCAAGGACACATATTTTAAAATGAGACAAGTTATTACATTCAGAATGACCGGCTCTGGCATTTGGAAAAGTACGTCAAATAATTAAGTAAAAACTGGGTTACAAACATCCTGGTATCAATTCCAACTACCACCTTTTACCAAACTAAAACTCTAATGATCACTAAATCACTTGCAATCTAGTGCTCCTCCCATATACAAAATCAACAACATAAACTGTCTCATAACTATTTTTAAATTTCCCTTAAATTTTAGAGGATAATGTAAATATATCTCTTGGAAAAGTTGAGAAAGGTGGAGACACTAGGAAAGGAAAAGATGGAAATATTACCCCAATCAATGATGTAAAACACAAGGCATGAACAACTGTTAAGAGAATTCTCTATGACATTGATCAATTCTACTATCTCTACACCTGGCTATTTCCCATCAGTCATTGGATACATAAACAAATAGAATAGTGTATTTCATGGGATCAATTCTTTTAGTTGTGTGCTTTCTCTTTGACCACTACATATGCTTTTATGTGTTTGCTTTATTTTCAGGTGGTGTGACATTAGAACACCCTCATCACGGCAGATTGTTGCGTTAAGGAACTCTACCTTGGCACCTGATCAACTGTACTCTGTGTTATGGTCAACTCAGAGCCCTACGTGGATCAGGGTTTCCTACCTCCTCTCTCCCGTGCGTTGTTCATGTCAGGGAGTATAGTCCAGCGAGTGAACAGTAAGCAGTGTTTCCAAAGCATGAGATATTAAAAGGAGGAGACGCAGGGTTGGGTGTGGGCCCCCATTCCGTGCCTCAGCGCAGACAAGAAAGAGGGCAATGCATCCCTAAAGAGATTGGGATAAAAACAGGAGGTTATGAGCACGAGGCTCCCTCTGCAGGCCTTGAAGCAGTGACCTGCAATCAAAGTGCTGACACCGTGGATCATGGTTGGTTTTACAGGGAACTCACGAGGAAGATAAGGACATGAAATAATGATAATTATAAGAAGAGCAACAAACACTGCTACGCAGCCAAGGACTGCACTCTGAATGTAAACAGACAAGAGGTGAACTGTTAGCCCACAGTGCTCCAGTCCCCCTCTGCTGGGGGGACTAGAGGGAGGCTCCTGTGGCCTTGGCAATAGGGCTTTAGTTTAAGGATTCAGATGCCCCTTGACCTGGACCCTACAAAAGATTGTCTGTAAGACAACTGGCTCACCAGATCCCCCTGGCTCCCGGACCCCACTTCAGAGGCATCTTCTCCTGCCAAGATATCAACTTCACTTTCAGCCATTTCTGTCCCCCGCTCTACCTATTCTTTCTGTACTTGGTAACTTCTGTTTACTCAGTTGTACTTCCTCCGCTCTCTGAACTCTGCATGTCAGGATGTTTCAGTGCAGCGTCCCTTAACAGACTCAGAGGCAATCTCATGGTGAACTCCTGGTTTGAGTCAGGAGACATCCTAGGTGTCTGCACTGCCACCTTGACACGTGGTGGACCGGGCCCAGGCCTGGCCCTGCAACCTGGTGCGCGACCTTCCTCCGAGCTCCAGCTCTGTCTGAGCACCGTCCCCTCCCCGCGCAGCACACGTTTCCTGAGCATCTGCCCGGCTCGGCGGGCGCAGGGCGCTTTCCTGTCGCAAGGCCCTTTGCTTCTTGGCATCAGCCTGGGAAACGCTGGAGGGGTGGCGCCCTCCGCGCATCTCCATGTAAGTCCTTCCCCTGCCCTGTGTACTCCCTTTGCCACTGTCCGTCGTCATCTCTTCCCTGGCCTTGTCGTGGGCGTTCCCCGCCCCCATCAGCTACTAGGCCACTCAGTCCCTGCTCTAGCCACAGTGAGCTAGATGGTAGCTCTTCCTATTGGCATTCGCTGCCAAAACCCCTGCAGGCATTCCCCACTGTCTTCCACAGCTCCTTCCACTCCTTCCCGGCTCACCTTGCTCCTCAGTGCTTCATCCACTTGAGCAGAGGACTCCACTTGTGCCTTCTGATCCCAGCGCTGTTTCAGGCCTCCCTACTTTGCACGCACTGCCTCCAATGCCCTTCAGATGTCTGGCAAACTCCTAGTCATCCTCTAAGATCCAGCTCAAGCACCTCCTTTGAACTTCTGTGAAGGCAAGAACTTCAGTTCCTTCAGGTTGTCCTCACCAATGTTGTCCTCCTACAGGTTGGCAGGCAGCCAGGAACAAGGGGTGCCCTCCTGAATGACTGACCAGGAGTCTGGGGCCCTGGGTTCTAGTCCTGGTTCTGCTACTGAATAGTTGTCTCCCTTTTCTGGATCTCCTGTCTGAAATGAGGGGACGGGTTAAAACAAAAGTCAATACATGAAATGCATTTTTGTAAATGAATGAGGTGTTTTGACTTTATGGTTTGTAGGATGTCTTGCAGCTGGTTATGATCGCTGATGGGCATGGCCAAATACTAGCCCCAAATGCTGAGGGCCAACGCCCTCTGTCTTCCCTCCCTTGCTTCCTTCTCTCTCTTTCTCTTGATATTGCTTGATCCCTAGCAGTAATCCAGTTTTAATCTACTCCCAACACCAGTTCAGATTACTTTGTTGTCCTGGAATGTGCCTTGTATCCAGTCTGAAATGTGTTTTTACTGTTTCCTGGTGAAATGTGGTTGATGTTTTACTGTTCTGTGGGGCTGTTTTGCAGAGAGTGATCAGGGAAAACTGACTGATAAGATATGGTATCCAGGAGACTGCTCCTCGAAGGCCTCCAACTGCAGCAAACGTAATTAACCAAAGCTATGAAGTCAGTAGTCTGCTGAGCTATGAGATCTTTCCTCTGTTTGCACTGAGGTCGTGCTTCCCTTGGAATGCTCCGAATCAGTGAGTGAGGCAGGTTTAGATACTCAGGCAGACCAGTTCCTGGGAGGCATGGGCTCCTCTGCTGATCTGCTTGCGCTCAAGGACTCCCCAGTGGCATTCCTAAGCCTTCCTTAGACTATACAGCAGTGTAGGACACTTGGACCCATCCTTCCCTCTATCTCCCCCTCATTTAGAGTCAGACTTGCATCATGGCCTGATGGCTCTCCCACTTTGCCAGGCTCCCCCACCCCATTTTCTGTTACAGAAGCATTTCCCCTCATAAAATCCTTGCCCGTTTAATCCTGTCTTGGTATCCACCTCTCAGAGGACATTTGAGCCAAGGCAGAAAGAAATGAAGAGTGAGTCATTTACACATCCTGGGTAGAGGTTCTAGGCAGAGGCTACCTCAAGTACAGAGGCCCAGAGGTGAGAGACTTCTTGGGTGTGTGTGCTGCAAACCAGCCCAAATACCACCAGCTAACCCAAAATCGTCCTGCCCAACTTTTAGGTTGCTTTTGGTAGAGAGGAGAGCCAGCAAAACTTTGCCTTGGTAATGGTTAGCTAAGCCCCACAACCTCAATACCAGGTTATAATGCAAGTGAGTCTCACGTGAAATGTTGTCACATAAGACGACATTTACTTAAAAATATTCCTTAGGAATCAGAGAATGAAAGAACTCGTAAATCCTATTCTGTAAGCTCAGCAAAGTCTCAGCTCTCTGTCCTTTTAGATGAACCTACCATCCACATGTTTGTAAGATTTTCTTTAGGCAAATAGCACATTCCAGAAACAGAATTTTTGTTTCCTTTTTCACAGCAGTTGGCATTAAGTTTGATAGAGCTGCTTGGAGATCAAACCTCAGGCAGACCTCTTCCTGTGAGGCATGGACCTCGTTCTGCAACCTCCTCTTTTCACTCAAAACTACATTGGAGATACTTTTGTAACAATTTGCTTGGACCTATGCCATTCTTTTTCACTGTTACATGTTAGTATGAGTAAACGACATCTCCTTTGACCGTTCTTCTTTTGGTGTACATTTGGGTTGTTTCTAGTTTTTGCTATTACAGTATTAAAACTCTTGTTTTAATTCTCACGTCAACAAATGTCCCTAATCTATGGAATGCTACGTTTGTTACCTTTTGTGCTTCTCCTTGGTGCTTTTGCTCTTTAGAATGGCCCTCAAACGTAGTGCTGAAGTGTTATGTAGTGTTCATAAGCACAAGGAGCCTGTGATGGGCCTTTCGTAGAAAATGGTTGTGTTGGATGAGCGTCCTTCAGGCATGAGTTATAGATAGTGCTGTTGGCCTAGAGTTCAACTAATGAATCAACAATCTATATGAAATAAGGTGATTTTCAAGAGACACACATAAGACAAGGTTGTGCATTGAGAGGTTCCCAAACATGTCACGACCAGAGGCTGCAAAAACCTCACCTTGTCCTTCCCCTGGGAGCACTGGTTCATTCTTGCTCATGCAGTGTGAGCGAAGAATTGACAGACCATAACTCTTCCAAATAAGGAGGGTCAATGGTAACATAATGGAGATATTTTCAAACCTCTCTTTTAAAAACCATATCTACAAAGCAGGTACCTTCTCAACTAACTGTTGGACTGTTGTCTTTACTTTGACAGGACAGAGTTTTTAACAGTATCCACTAGGATGCATATCTTTGATGGCCACTTATAGCAGAAACCTCAGCAAATTTGGGACGGTTGTCTTTTTGCAAAAGACAATGTGTACAGAATACATATATTAACGTCAAGATGGTAGTTACCTCTGGGGAGGAAAGAGAGAGGGAGGAGAATGGTGTCTTCCACTGTGTAATATTTCCTAAAAAACGACATCAATAAGGTGTGCTCTCAGCGAAGAGTAAATGGATTCTGTTATCCTATTCTCATTCTAAGTATATTTAAAATAAATATGTAACTGGAACTGAGATGAAATAACACTAATGTAATAGATGCTATTTGCTGGAGTACTCCCACCATCTGATGGACAGCTCATGATAGGTTGGTGATGTCACTAACCCCATCTAAAGGTCAGGACACGTTGTTTACCAGCTGTGGAGCTAGAGAAGGCTCAGTCACCAGCAGCAGAGGCAGAGTTACCTCAACCTACAAAGTTAGAGCCACATAGCAGCAGATCCTGCTCCAGCTGTGGACTAGTGAGAACTCTGATGCCAGCTCTAGAGCTCAGTTGCAGCCAGCTCCAGAACAAGAGCTCCCTCCAGCTCCCACACTTGACCAGCTCCAGAGCAGCAGCCATTTCCATCACTGGCTCCCACACCAAGTGCTGGGACACCTCAGATGGGGCCAGGACCTCAGTGGCAGGGACATTGTCCAATGCTCAACGAGCACTTGGCTGGTTCCTCCAGGTCCAAGGTGGAGGAGAGCAACGTGAGTTTTGACCCAGAGTCCCCTGATTTCAAGGAAAAGAAGGTGACTGCCCTACTCATTCTCTCTGACAGCCCAGTCCCAGTCCCTTCTTGCCCGGAACAAGTGTTTCACATCCACACCCACAAAAGGGCCAAGAAGCCCAGGAGCTGGATGCCAGCCTGGGGTTTCCTCCCGGGTCCAGAAAAATCTGCTGATCATGCCATCCCCCACAGTTATGGAAATCAACCGCCCCCTGGTCCCCGATGATCTCTGGTTTCATCTTGGCCTCCAGCAGCACCTCTTCCTCCTCAGCCTCCACCACACCCGAGGCAGCTTTGGTCACACACAAGCGTTGTGTCTCAGGTTCTTCAACCATAGCTCCTCGCTGGCCCTCTCCATCCACACGGTGGGCGATGCTGCATTATCCCAGTTCACCTGGAATAAACAACAGCAACGTGGACAGGAGCGTCTTGTTTAGCCCACTGGTGGGACTTGCCCTTGGTCCCATCACTCAGAGCTCTCTGAGCACAGACCTGTCCTGAATGGCTACTTTGACAAGAAGCCCTCTCTGGGCCCTCCAGGCAGCATGCCCAACCCTGGGAGGAGGTAGGCGACCGCCACAGTGCCCACTGTACATGGGAGGAAATGGAGGCAGCCTTCTCATCCTGTTGGTTCTTGGGGATCTGGGCTTGAGTGGAGGTGGATAAGGTGCCCACACCAATCTCCCTCCAAATCTAGGATCTAACCGCCAGAGGCTCTGATGAGACTGCTCGTTCACGTCCAACCAACCTGTAGTGAGGCCCGACTCCTTGCCTGAGTCACGGCCCTGTGTGATCTGGTCAAGACACCGTCCCCAGGAGTGCACCTCTCACCGCACCCCACCCTCCCTAGAGCCTTCCTCCCCAAGGACCCTGCCAAGCCCCTGTCCCATTCAGAGCTCCTAGCCTGCAGTGCCGCTCCCCCGAGCCCCCATCCAGGATGGACTCACCTCTGTGCTGGGCTCACAGGCCACCTCCTCAGTCTCCTGTGCTAGCAGAGCCTTTAGGGTCCGATTAACCTGGGGTCAAAGCCACAGCTGGGTCACCTCACAGCCCTGTGACAGGCAAGGTCATGCGGTGTCTTCTCAGAGCCTCAGTTTCCTCCATGAAAAATGGGGTCAGTGACTCTGACCTCAGGAGGGTGTGTTGGGATTCAAGCAGGGAGAAGAAGGCGCCCAAAGTGCTTGGATTCAGGAGGTCGCCTGGCTGGGGGAGCCCCAACGCAGGACAAGGCCTCGATGGTCAATGCTGGGCTCAATGCTGGTGAAAATCAAGGATTTCTAATCCCCTGTTCACCTCTGGACTTGTTCACTTAGAGCAGAGTGACCTTGAATGCTGGGATCACTGGTCATCTGTAAAATGGAGTGCAATCACTCAGGACCCAAGGGGCTCCCTAATAACAGTAACTCCCTCTAATAGTTGCCCAGCTGGGCTCCCTTCAGCTCCTCCTACACCCGCCAGGGCTGCACGCAGGGACTGGCTGGACCTCATGTAGCAGGGAGGGGGTGTAGAGGAGGAGGTAAAAGGGCGGCCTGGCCTTTTCCCTGTCCAGGGTCTTTGTCCAACACTGTCTTCATGTCCGCAGGACCAGCCAAGCATGGAGCTGGACTCTGGGATGCAGTCTTTGGACCAGGACAGTGAGGTCGGTGTATATTCAGTGACCCTCAAGTCCCCCGATGTCCAACCTACCAACTGCGCACCGTGTGGCCCACCTGACTTGTGTGGTGTGTTCCCGGGAAGTAGGGGATGTGAGGGTCACCGAGCAGTTGGCTGGGGGAGGGGACAGACGAAAGCAGCCATGTCAGGGGACCGTTGTGTTACACGTGTGTGCTGCGGGCTGTGTCACCCAGAAGGGCTGTCTGCAGGGTCCCTCTGTGTGCCTGACCATGGACAGAAAGCCTGGTTGCCCCACAGGAGAGAGGCCTGTGAGACCGTGAGGGTATCCCTGCCTCACTCATGCGGGCAGAGATCCCGGGCCATGTCCATGCTCATCGGGGCTGATGTTGCTCCATGTCCAACCCTCACAGGACAGTTGGGAAACTGAGGCCAGGTGAAGCAGGGACAGGCCCTGGGCCCACAAAGTGGGCAGAGTCTAGAGGAGAAGAGAGCATTCCAAGCTCTTAGGCCAGCCTCAACACTTCCAAGGGGTTTGCTTTGGGAATGAGAACCCTAAGATCCTGGCGGACCCCTGCCAACGTCCCCCATATAGGGCCCTTTACTCTACGCATCCCCACATGGACACACTCACACACACAAGCATACACACACACTCTGACTGCCCAGCCCTGTGTCAGAAGGGAAGTGCACACTGGGGAGGTGACAGGAGGAAGCAAGAAAGAGGTTGGAGGCAGCTCTGCCATGGGGCAGGGGCATCCGGTCCCCTAACAGCATGCGCAGGCCCATAGCATGAGGGGGAGAGATGCCAGACTATGGGCAGGGGGTCCCGAAGGTGCACAGGGGGATGCAGGGGTTGGTGCCATCACTAGAGCAGCCTGCAGAGAACCAGGTCTGGCGTCCTATGTCCATCACTCTGGGCACAGGAAACTAGGATGTGACCCCCTAGGGGGGAGGGGCTACAGGAGAGAAGGCCTGATCTTCGGCCTCTGTAATTGGGGTGCATAGATGGGGTGACTCTAAGGGTCTCACAGGCTTATAGAAGAGTCTATTGACCTTCGTTCTCCATCCATGACCCACTGTTCTCTGAGTCCTTGTAAAATGCATTCCACTCCCTCGAGGTCTTGCTGAGCAGAGGGCGGCCTGAGAGCTTGGGGACTGGGGCCCCGGGCAGTGCAGAACATGGCAGAACACTGGTCGACTTGTCTGGGGACCAGGGACAAGGCCATCCGTGTCGGAGCCTCGGGGTCCTCCTTTGAAAGTGAGGTGGAGTCATTGCCCTGGCTGGGGTGAGGAGGCCTTGTGAGTCAACAGGACATGCCAGGGCCATTGTAAAGAAAGTGGGGAGAAAGAGAGGCTTCTGAGGTCCCTCACGTCCCTCCTGGAGCCCACAGGTCCTGCTCCTTTTCGCCCTCGGCCTTGGTGGAACCACTACCTTGAGGACCCCAAACAAAGAAATGTGTGTGTTTTCCTTTCTGATTTCCTGCCTGCGGCTGCAAGGCTAGGGCTGACCACCAGGGGTATCCTGGGTCCACTCCTGCTCAATGGAGCAAGTGTAGCTGGGAAAGGACGCCCAGGGCTCGTTCTGGGTGTTCCCCTGTCCAAGGCAACAGGCACTTTTGATTACTGGCATCCACGTCCACAATGGGAGCTGCTCAGAGGCAGGAGGGGACTCTGAGATCCTCTCATGATTCTGTCAGCTACTGTGGCGCCAGCACTCACGCTGAGCAGGGCCCATGTTAGTCCTGAGGGCAGTGCTGAATGCACCCACATGGTCCCTGTCCTCCAGGAGCTCACAGCCTGGAGGTGGAAGGGACAAAATCATGAACAAATCCATGCGAAAAAGAAGAGCAGGTGCTACAGAACAATGAAGCAGGGTGCTGTAGGAGGTAGGGCCTGGAGCCCCTAGCTGGGTGTAAAAGGCCCTGCTGGGGACATTTGTGCCCTGAGCTGAGGGACAAGAGGAACCAGCCCTGCATCTATCTGCAAACAGCGTGCTAGGGGGAAGCTCAAAGGCACAGAGACTTGGAGGCAGAAGAGAATTTGACGAGAGAGGAGGTGAGAAAAGAGCCAGTGTGGCTAGAGTGAGCTGGGGAGGAGAGAAGTGAGGGAGATAGGATGGCAGGGCCAGACCCAGGCTTGGAAAGAGGTACTATCTGTCTATGCTGGGTGACAGCATTAGCCTCACTTAGCACTTATGAGAACTATTATTGAACACCTGACAGTGTCTCTACCAGGGTCCTGGCTCAGGTCAGCTGGGAGGCTCCCCTTCAAGGTCTAGCAGGAGGCTTGGGCTGTGTTCTCAACTCAAGCTCAATAGAGGCAGGAGCCATCTCGGAGATCATTCACAAGTATGGGGGCAGTGGTAGGATTCAGTTTGGATGGGGGGTTTCAGGACTTTTCTGTCTGTGGGCCTGGACCCTCTGCCAGTTCTTTGCATTAGGGGGTGCCATGGGGATGGAAGCTCATAATATCTGATCTGGCTTCTCCTGAATAGTGGATCAGAGAGACAGAAAGAGAGAGAGAAAGAGAGACAGAGACACACAGAGATAGAAAGATGGGTAGGAGAGACAAAGAGAGGAGACACAGACAGAGACAGGGAGACAGAGAGCAGAGACAAAGAGAGAGACAGAGAGACAGGGAGAGACAAAGAGAGATACAGACAGCCAGAGACACAGAGACAGGGAGACAGAGACAGAGAGAGACAGAGACAGAGAGATAGAATGAACACAGGAGAGACAGAACCTGGCAGAAGTCACAGACCTTTCGTTAAGCCGACCGTGGAAGTGACATCCCATCACTTGGCCCTATTCTATTGGTTAGAAGCCAGCCGCAAAGTCCATTCTCATTGAGGAGCGGGGGTTACATAGGTTGTGTACCTAGGAAGTGGGAACGCTGGGAGCCATTAGGGGGCTGCCCACCACATAGGTTGAGATGACCGCCACTCAGGCACGTGGACCTGAGTCTAAACATAACAGGAGGCCCTGGAGGGTTGCGAGCCAGAAGGAGATGATGTCTGAACGTCATTTCATTTCAACCCTCCCTAGGGACACTGGCAAACAGGCAAGAGGGGAAGTGCCTCTCCCAGACGCCCAGCAGACCCAAGCCTCTTTGCGTTGTATTCTCTGCTACAGACAGCCCTTTCTGTAATCCTTGCACTGCCAAGTCTGTGCAGGAGCTAAGTGTGGGAGCAGCCCACGGGATTCACAGACTCTGAAGGGATCTCTAGGTCTATTCACCTGATGACATCCCTAGGAATTAGGTGCTAGAATGACTCCCACTACACAGAGAGGGACATGAACACAGGAGAGACCCTGAGAGGGGAGGCCCTGAGAGGCGAAGGGTTGTCCAGGGTGACATCACTGGCAAGAAGCAGGAGCGGGACTGAATTCAACTCTGTGTCCTCAAAGCTGGGGCCCCGGTTGCGTCCAGACCTCCCCAGAGGCTGTGGGGTGGACTGTGTCGGTGTGACTGTGTCTGGACAGGGTATGGAGATGGAGAGTGAGCAGTCAGCAGCCCGGGGGGCCCTTAGGAAGGTCTTGTGTGAGGAGGAGGCTTAGGTAAGGGTATCCCAGGAAGTGACCTCACAGAGCCCAACAGAACTTGGAACCCTGGTAACTAGGCACCAACATCCTAAACACAGCCCCCAAGCGAGCTCACTTGTCTAGCACTTGTCTAGAAGGAGCAACATGTTTAGTTGCTGCTTCCCAATGACCAGGGGCCAGAGCCCCAGGAAAGCCCCCAAAGACCTATGCAGATGCTGGTGCCCCTCTCATGGCAGACAGCTCTTGCCGTTTACCCGGAGGGACGGAAAGGTAACACCAGGAGGCCCAAGGAAGGCCATTCCAAACCAGGCTACCACTGTGGTCCCATCTGGGCAGCCCTACATCCCCTCCCCATGTGTGCCTGGAAGGGCGGGTTCATGTGGGTAGACCACCGTGAGCAGGAGCAGGAGCAGGAGCAGTCGGTGAGGTGTTAGAAGCCTGGGGGTGTCGGTCAGGTTCAAAGCCCAGGTTAAGGCCGGCTGGGTGGGACGTGGAGTGCGGGGGTGGCGCCCTTCTGCCTGAGGTTTATCCCAAGCCCCTGAGGTGTAGGTCTTTCCTCAGGGGTGGAATACTGTGCAGACACAGGTGTGTGCCTGATCTGGGAGAATTAGGTCCAGAGGGCAGAAGCAGCAGCAAGGACAGCTGGGCAGGGCTCTGATGCCTCTGGGACGGAGCCAGTCACTGTCTTTGCAGAGCTCCAGACAGGAGACAGCGTGAAGCTGGTGGAAGGGGATATTCCATCCATCTCCCCAATGGAGGCGCCGGTGTCCCAGAGGACTGAATCAGCAGCTACCGTGAGAAGGTCTGCAGTGACAGTGATAAAACCTTCAGAGCCACCAGAGGACCCAACTTCAATCCCGGGAGAAAAATTATATCCACCATGTCCTGCAGCAGACCAGGAGGCAGCTGAGGCCCCAGCGTCCGTGCAGGGAGCGCCATCCCCTACCCAGGCTCCTGTAGGATACCAGGAGTCAGAAGAGGTCCAAACCTCTGTGCAGGGAGAACCATCCCCTGCACAGCCTCCTGCAGGAGACGAGGAGGCAGCTGAGATCCCTGCCTCCGTGCTGGGACAGACATCCCCTGCACAGGCTCCTGCAGGAGACCAGGAGGCAGCTGAGACCCCAGCCTCTGTGCAGGAAGAGCCATCCCCTGCACAGGCGCCTGCAGGAGACAGGGAGGCAGCTGAGGCCAATCTCTTTGGCCTGGGGGAGCTGGCTCGGGAACCTCCCTCATTAGCACCTCCAGTCCCACCTGTTCCACCTGCTCCCTTACCACAAATTTCCTTCCCTACCCTGTTTATTGTATTTGTTTCCTTCCTGGTTCCTTTCATTGCTTTGTTTTTATTGTCTATATCTTGAATATTTAAAATAAATTTAACTTTCATCTTTTAACAATTTATTGTTTTTCATTTTAAATTGTACACCTCATGAGCATCAAGTACATTCACAATGCTGTGTATCCATCACCACTGTCTGGGTTCAGAATATTTCATTCTCCAAAAGGAAACCCTGTTCTAAAAGCACTCACTCCCCATTTCTCCCTCAGGTCCTAGTAACCCCTAATCTGTTTTCTGTCACGGTTTTTTTTTTTTTAATCTGTTCTGGATGTTTCCTATAAGTGAAATCATGCCGTAGGTGGCCATTTGTGTCTGCCCACTCATTTTCACATGGTCTGATAGGTGTTCCTTTTCTGTTTTTATTTGAAATAGAATTTCTCTAATTTGATAGGAAAATCCCAGATTAGTCTAGATTTGATGTATCCAAGAAAGCCCTTTTGGTACATATGTGCATAATCTTGGGGTACAGACTGTTGTTCTAAGTGGGACACCAGGGCCAGAAGCCACACACGAAACGCGTTGCTCTTTGTGCGGAAAAAACAAAAACAAGAAAAGGGTTGAAAGCTGGAAAGAGAAACCATAAACTGGAATGTATTTCTCATAACACAAGGCCAGGGAAAGGTTACGCATCCTTATGGTCTAAAAAAACGCTCGAAAGTCAGAGTTTTAAAAAGAGATAAAGAGCAAACACATTCAACGCCAACGAGAGGGGCTACACAGGGGCAGCATGTGTCAGAGATGCGCGAGTTCCCCGAGGAGGAGACGCGCACACGGAGACACTGTGGAGAGGGCACTGGTCCCCATCAGACGGGCAGGGTTCCAGTGTGCTGATGACAAGCCCTGGTGACAATGTGAGGAAGCAGAGGCCCCAGTAGACCCCTAGAGACAAGTGTGAAAGGACACTCCTCTCTGGAGACCAGCCTGCAGGACCCATCGCTGTCCCCAGGGGCACGCCTGTGCTGGCGGTGCTGATCCCAGGACTTCATCCCACAGAAATTCCTGCCCAACTTTTCAAAGATGTATTTTCCAGACTATTCATCACAGCACTGGTTGCAATAGCAAACAATTGGAAGGAATGCTACTGTCCATGGCGAGGTGATGGGATCCATCCGTCTCATCTGTAAGACCACGTATATGTGATATCAGCCGGGAGACACGCATCTGTGAAAATGAATCTGTGTGTGAGAGAGAGACAGAGACAGACAGACAGATAGAGAGAGACAGAGCCAGAGAGATACGCACCAAATCGTCCATGGGCTTCACCACTGGGGATGGGAATTGCCACTCGCTTCTCTTCTCCTTTAGGGGCCTGCGTGATGTTTCAACTTGATAGAATGTGCCTCTATTCCTCTTATAATTCTAACAAGATTAAAATCACATGGTTAATGTTATCCATTTATCACTCATCTTTGGACTGAAGTACATTATTTAGGTTTTCTTTGTAAAGGTTTTTATTACAAAGACAATGAATGTTTATTATAGCAAAAGAATGAATTCTAAGGGAATTAAGAATTAAGTGGAAACTGAGGAGTGCCCTTAATAGGCAGTGTTCACCGTTTCAGTCCTTTGCCTTTGTATGCACGTGTGTGTGCACGTGTGTGCATGTGCCCATTCAGCTGTGTGCATCTATATGCACATGGGTATGTCTATGTGCAAATGTGTGTGGGTGTGCGTCGGCCTCAGAATTTCCTAAGAGCCTCTGCTGGGCAACACGGATCATTTCTGATTTTTCACTCCAATCAGTGTGCTGAAAGGAACACCTGCATCCATAAATCTCTACTTCTTTAGGACCGATCACTAGAGGTGGAGATTCCGGTTCATAATGTAAACGTGATGTTAAGGTGTTGGTCACAGTCTCTGACACCCAAGGTCTCCTTCTACCCTGTGATCTTGTTTGGGAACAGGGAGTCCAGAGACCCTGAAGCAGAGACCTGAGGGAGGGAGGGAGAAGGAGAAGGAGCTAGGATGCAGGGGATGAAGGTACCTGGGGTGACCTGCCCAGCTGGAAGGCCCGCACCTGTTGCTTCTGTCCCTACCACTCCCCTCACCCCGGGCCCCGCCCCTACCACACCTGACTCCGCTTTGGCCTTGCCCATGCCCCTCCTGCTCCCTAACTCACCTGAGCTGAGCAGCCTGGCCTGCCATCCAGGACAGATGATGATGAGGGTCTGGACACTCCTGCCTGCTCCCTCTCCCTCTAAGCAGAGAGCCCCATCCTCAGTAGGGAAAGCACATCTAGGGCAGTGCAGTGAGTCACAGGGACCTCCTTGAACATGCTCCCTCCAGGGGGAGTTCTCAGTTGCAACAGCAGGACCCACTTGAGCTTGTGTGAGCAGAAGTGACTTTGACAAGACACAGTGGAGGTGTCATAGAAGGTGCCAGAAGGTCAGAGCACAGGGCTGGAGGCTTTGGAGAAGGTCATTGTGCCCAAAGTACATCTCAGGGTCTTACAGGAGTGATGGCTGCCTCAGGCACTGTGCCAGCCCCAGCCCACATATTCAGCAGATTAAGCCTCTGTGATGGAGGGGCCCTGCTCAGTGGGGATGAGCGAGAGAGCCCTGGTGACCTCGGAGAGGCACTGCCATTGGAGCCTCGGTTTCCTCACCTGTGAAGTGGGGTGGCAGCCGACCTTTCATGGTGGTGTCAGACAAGTTCGCTGAGGCTACACCTGGAGTGCCCTGTACCTTCTCAGATCTCAACAGCTACTAGCTCTAATGAAGAGCAATCACGGGACGAGAGATGGGGCTGTGTCCTGGATCCCCACCTGGCTGGCTGACGGCCGTGGGACGAGATGGGGTGGAGAAAGGCATTCCAGAGGAATAGCGGAGTCAGAGTGAGTAGGGCATGCCTGATGGGAGATCAGAGTGGGCAGAAGCGAAGGGCCCCAGGGGGCTCTCATTGGGGTGACATCAGCAGGAACAGCTCACAGTGATGAGCACTTACCGGGGCCTCTGTTCTCCTCTTGAGATATCTCCTTGAAGCCTCCCCACAACTCCTTGGGGAAGGAGCAATTATTGTCTTCATTTCACTGATGAGGAAACTGAGGCTCAAAGAGACTTGCCCCCTCCGTGCCCTGCAGAGTGGCAGAGTCAGGATTTGAACCCAGTGCCTCTTAGACCCCATGGGGCCTGCCTGAGAAGGGCTCCCCCATGCTGAGGGAGGGACCACTTTTCCCTAAAGTTCTGAGAAATTTTGGTCCTGATGCCCAGAGAGACCTCTCTCTGCGGGGGGATAGGCTGGTCCTTGGTACTGGGAGAGCCCACAGCGCCCAAGGCTGCCATTCCCTGGCCACCATAACCAGCCCCAGGCAGACGGAGTGGCCCTGTCCCTTTAGTTCAGTGATGGCTGGAGGGCAGAAGGGTGCAGGCCCCAGGGAGGCCAGGACCCCTGAGCCCGAGGAGGCCGCAGTGCAGGACAGTGGTTTGGAATGATCCAAAGTCAGAGAAATAGGGGTCCTAGTCCCTGCTCAGCCTCTTTCCAGCTGCTGATGCAGGTGAGGCTCTCAGCATCAGTTTCCCCTTCTGTACAATGAGGAAATAACTTGGTCTCCCGATAGGCTGTTGGGAGACTTCCCTGAGGAATGGCTTGAGCATCTCTAGCCTGGTGCCTGGAGCGTGTTAAGAGCCCCCTGCCAGGCTGTCACAGTGGTCCTCCAGGGCACAGTGTCTGGGAAGTCCCTCCTCAGGTTCCCTTCCTGCTGCCCTGCTCCCGGGAACATTCAGCAATTTTTGAGGAGGAGCTGAAGAAGATCCAGAACCACACTGTGTTGAGGGTGACGGAGGCTCAGCGCTGGAAGGACAGCTGGACATGCTCCATGCCACCGTCCAGGGCTTGTGCTGTGACCCCCTGTGAGCCCGCCACAGATAAAGGCTCCTCTTGTGTGGATCCAGCTTCTGTGGTTTATTCACTTATTGCTTCATTCACCCAGTCATTCCTTCACTCATTCCTTCACTCACTCACTCCTGCACTCATGTACTCATTCATGCATTCGTTCATTGTTTCTCTCACTCATTCAGCCAATACGATCTGGTCCCTGTCATGGGCTGAGCACTGTAACTTCACCAGTGAGTATGACCTGACGTGGTCCCTGCCCACCTGGAGCTCACATCCACTGTGTGACCTGAAAGAGAGCTGTCCCTCGGGTTAGCGGGGGTGATGACCACCAGGAATCCACTTCTGAAAGTAGAGGCCACTCATGCAAAGAGAAGAATGGAGTAAACCCATGCTTGGCACGTCATCGACAAAAAAAATAATTAAAAGTTAATAAAAATAAAAATATCCTATATTTAACAAAATGTGGGTTCTAATCACAAGTGTGCACTCAATCCTACAACCAATGAGAAGTAATTCAGAGTGGACTGGGTATTTGTAACACATTTTTCCAGCCAATAATAACATTTCAGTAACCTGTTCCAGGGCCTCACGATTTTCCTAAGGCCTCTGTGATCCTCCAACACTTAAATCTTTCTCCTTGGAAGCCTCTGCCCTGTCACCCTCCTTGTCGAATGGCTCTTCCACTGTTCGGGGGTCTACCCTGCACGTCCACACTCGTCAGTGACTCTCCACGTTGTTTGGACAGGCTGCCCGCATTCCTCCCTCAGCCTCACGAGCTCCTGTTTCTTTGGCAAGGTTGGTGTTTTCACTGGGTGATCACCTGGCATCCTTCTTTGCAGCGGTTTGCATCTTCCCATGCTGTGTCTCCTCTGACGACTCCGGGAGGCAGGTCTTTTGTCCCCATCTTACAGGTGAGGAAGCTCAAGTCCAGAAGGCTGGACGACCTGCTCCAAGTCACAGCCAGCATGGAGCCTCGGCAGGGATTGAGCCCAAAGCAGACAAGGATGTATGGCAAGTGGTTTGTTTGCAGGTGATGGAGGAGGCCCGAGGGAGGCCAAGGGGAAGGGAACATGGAGGAGGAGAGCCAGTGCAGGGCCTGACGAGGGAGCACTGAAGTGAGCATCCAACCTAATCTTGTTGGGAGATGAGATCTCACCCGGACTGGCTCTGTCCCCGTGGGTGGAGGGTTTACCCCGGGGTCGTGAAGGCTTCTGTGCTACAGGCTGGCACAGGCTTGCAGGAGAGGAAGCTCCCATTGCAGGAGAGGGCCCTCAGGCAGAGAGTGGATGCAGGTGCTCCAGGGGGACACTGTCGGCCTGCTGCAGACTGGCTCCCAGGGACTGCAGGGACTCAAGTGGGCTGAGGGAACTGAAGGGCAGCAACAGCAATGTCTGAAAGAGGGATCTGCACACATGTCCCACACTTATGCACCCAGAAAGGCTGCTCTGCATGGCATTTCTCCTCCCAGATGCGTAGTTGGCCCAAACCGCCCCTCCACTCCACACTCCCAATTCTTTTCCACTCATCTCAGGTTACTAGAAATTCAGAATATTTTAGTTGCTGTTGGAGTCCAGAGACTTTTGTTTGTCCTGCCCATGTTCTAACATTGCTGGCTTTTTAAAGATCTCAGGGCTTTGACTCCAAAACAGCAAGATGCTGAAGATCCCAGACAGCTTTCTGGAAACAAGAATTTATGCTTTGCAATACTACCATCCCACCAGCTCTTCTCAAAATCCCTCCAGGACACAGACTCACAATCTTGGGTCCTCAGATTGCTGAAAGGATGCGCCTTCAGAAAGTGATCGGCGTGGGGCCGCAGGACACATCAAATGGTGGAGTGAGGACTTCAGCCAATCCTCTTTCCGGAAGCCATGATCACACCGGATACGCTGTCAGAAACAACCTCTGGGAAGAGACCAAAGACATACAACCAACTGAGGAGCATTTGAAGCTGAGGGAGTAACAGTGAGATTCATGGTGATTTTGTTCGGGGCAGGTCCCATCCCCAGCACCTCAGAGTGACGGCCCTGTGAGCCACGCAAGCCTGAAGGGAGGTGGCTTCACTGTCAGAGGTTGCCCACTTGATGTCGCCATGGGTGGACAAAGCCTGGCCCCTAAGCATTTCTGGAAACAGTAGCCATCTCAGTGGCAATCTGACGTGGAAAGTCAACTTTGCAGCCGCCTGAGGTTGGATCTAGAAAACAGCAGTGAATCAGCCAGGAAGGTGAGACGGACAACCACACAATGAGACAGACACAGTGGCCTTGATGGGCTGCACATAACCCCAGGGGCTCTGAAATGTTGTGTGCTTGTGCAGGCCTGTGCCGAATCACGAGAGACCAGGAAGATGGGCATTGTGGGCATGCTTAGAGACCTGCCACCAGCATAGGCCCTGCCCCCAGGGGTTGCTGTCTCCCAGGAAGTCCAAGTTGACTGAGGGGACAATTCCCAGCCCTGTCGAAGGTCCCTGTCCACTCTGGGGCTCCCATGGAGAGAGTCCTTCCCACCTGCAAACTTCTCCCCAGGTCTTCTTCAGAGGTTGAAACGAGGTGCTCTCAGAGCAGAGAAGATGGTGAGCAGTGACGAGAGGCTCCTGAGGAGTTGGCCCACCTGGGGAAGGAAGCAAATGAGCTGGGAGGGTAGAGTGGTCCCTGCTTGCTCTGGCATAAGCCCCCTCAATGTACCTCTCCCTCCTGGAGGGGACAGGAGCCCAGGGTACACGGGAGAGCACACCCGGGCCTCAACGAACAACGCTCCCAAGGAAGAGGATCTGAGCTCAACGTAGGATGATCCCAGGTAGGAAGGGAGCCTTTCACCACCAGGACAATCGAGTCAAGGTCAACATGCCCTTGCAGGGATGATCTCCCTGCTTGTTCTATACGTCCCTGTGGACCAATGACAGCTTAGGTATTGGCTTCTGATCAGCAGACCCAGCACAAGTGACAGGACGACCCTTCCCAGATTCCACCACTGAGGCTGTCATTCTCTCTCACTCACTCTTTTATGTTCCCTCGACACTCTCCCATTGCTCCCCTCTCTCAGTCTGTCTGACCCCTGGACCTGGGGAAATACATGGATGTCCTGAGCTCCCCTATGCAGAGGCCCACACAGAAGAAACCAAGGGAGAGCCCTGCCCAACAAACAGAAAGGAGCCGGGCTCTCAGTGAAGCTGCTCCTGACCGAGCCCACAAGAGTTAGCTTGACAACACATCTCATCCTATTCCAGCCTCAGTGGAGGCCACAGCCCCAACCTGGAAGACGCGATGAGCAGAGGCTCCAACTCAGTTGTGCAGGATTCCTGGTCCACAGAGATGGAGAGAGAGCGAATATTTGCGGTTTAAAGATGCAGCGTGGGGAACAGTGTTGTCAGAGAGGAGGAGACACCCCACACCATCTCCTAGTTCCCGGGTCTGGCCTGCCCTTCTCCCTCCTCTCCCCTCCAGGCTCTCTGCAGCCACAGTGCCCACCTCTCTAACCTCCTCTGGCCAAACCCACTTCTGCCTGGGTGTCTCCACACCAACAATGCCTTCTCCCTGGCACGCTGATCACAGGTGAGTGCAGCGCTGGGTCCTCCTGTCATTCTGGTCACAGCAAATGTCACCTCAGTCAGGCCTTTCAGACCCTCCTACCCAGTGAGACCCCAGCCCTCCCTGCAGGACACTCTTTATTTTCATTCCAGTTCATGCTCTTCTCTTTCACGTGTCTCTGATTTTGTGCTTTTGTCCATCTGCCTCCAGACTGAGCTCCTGGTGGGCAGGGAACACTGGGTAGATTTCAGTACCACCCTTGAGCCCACCAGGGCTCCTGGCCCAGGGTGAGGGCTTGGCACGTAGCTGCTGAATGAACAAACAGGGGCATCTTGGATATCTCTTTCCTGCTCTTGCTCCACTCAGATGGTGAAGAGGAACACTAGTAATAGGAAGTGCAATTGGGTCCCGAGGCAGGCGGAGGGTCAGCATGACTTCTGCATGACTCCTCCTTTTCCCAATTGCTCCAGCAAAGCTCAGTGGGCACCACTGACACAGGAGGCTGCCACCTGATGGCCAGCACAGGAACTGCAGCCTCAGGCAGGGACAGCACAGTACAGCACCAGGCAGGCATGTTTCTTGTGGAGAAATGCCTATCCAAATGCATTGCCTATTTTTCATTGTGCTATTTGTATTTTATTGTTGAGAGGTGAGAACGTATTATATATTCTCAATAGTAGAACCTTATCAGATATGTAAAGATCTGTAAACATGTTCTCCCCTTCTGTGAGTCATCTTTTCACTTTCTTGATCATTTCTTTCAACGTACTCAAGTTTTACTTTTGGTGAAGTTGAATTGATCTGTTTTCCCTTTGGTTGCTTTTGTGTTGGTTGCCATAATTACAAAAACATTGCCTAATCCAGGGCCATGTTTTCTTCCAAGAGTTTTATAGTTTTAGGTCTTACATTTACATCTTTGATGGTAAGAAGATGTAACATTTTTGTATGTGGTGTGAGGTAGGGGTTCACCTTTATTCTTTCACATGTGGATATCCACCTGTCCCAGCACTACCTGTTGAAAAGATTATTCCCTCCTTATTGTCTTGGCATCTCAAATAATTCTAGAATCTGTGGTTGTTGCAGGTGGTGTGACTTACAGTTACTTAGAATTATTCTTTACATGAAAGTTGCTTTTCTCTGGCCTTGTGGACTTTCACCCACTGCATACGTAGACTGATCATTAGCGAAATAATCATATCACGTATTTTGACTAGTTTTTTCTTTGCTTGTGGTGGGTATGTAAGTCCACATCCTGTTAGTCCCTGATGGCTGGGTGGACCACATTGCACCATTGTTCTGGCTTGGATTATCGCTGTATCCTTCTAACTGGTTTCTCTGCCTCTATATTTGACCTGCAATCTATCCCCAATACACCAATTGGAGTGACCCTTTAAAACCAGATGTCACACCCTGACATTGTGAAATCTCTCAAGGGGCTCTTCATTTCTCTCAGGGGGAAAGTTCAAGTCCTTATGATGGACCTCAATCCCCATACAGTTGGTCCCACACTCTCTCTGACATCATCTTTGGCCAGTCATCCCCTGTACCTCTCCCCTCCATTATGCTCCTGGTACATGTCAGCCACTCTCCCACCTGTAGACTTGCACTCTATGTTCCTTCCACTTGGAATCCTCTTCCACATGATGATTTCATGCCTCATCTTCTTCACTATCTTTAATTCTGCGTTCAAATGTCATCTTGGTGAGGCTGTATTGAACATGTCATTTAAAATATAAACTATCCACTTGTCCTGACACTCCCTATCCAACTTGTTCCCCTTTCATTTTTCCCCTTAGCACTAACACACTATAAAATAATATATAATGATAAGAATCAGTGTTCACTCAGGACAGGGAAACCAACCAATAGATTGAGCAGGGACAGTTTATATAATGGACAATTAACCATAAACCTTTAAAGGGAACTCTAGAGAATAACCCAGAATTACAGTAGAGTAGTTAAGAAAGAAACAAATTTGAGAGAAGACCCCCTCACCAAGGCTGCCTTCAGGCCTTGTTGGAGAAGGAATGATTACAGCACAGGGATAGTGGAGAAGATTGTCATGTTTCCCAAGGCCAGTACTGGTCCCTGATCAGGGCAGAGCTCAGCAGGTAGGGAACAGCAGGCTGAGACTGGCAAACAGGAAATCGCTGTCCCCTCCCAGGGCCAGGTAGGCTGAGGCTGGGATGCCTACTGGATTCACTGGGATTCCACTTGCAGGGGTGCCACTCATTCTCCTTATTCAGCCATCCAAGGGGATCCACTAAATCCACTATGGATCACCCACTGTGGGTGAGTCCCTGTAAACACCCCTGAATTGTGCCACTGCTGGTTGTACTGCAGGAGAAAGAAAAAGGAAAGAATGGAAGCACCCTGGAATTAGGAAGGAAGGCCCTTTGCCCTAAATTTTCTCTGACAAAGCTTAACCCCTGCCAGGTGCAAAAGAGAAATGTCTACTGGGTGCAGCTCCATTATTGCAGAACAGACAACAGAAGCCAACACTCTGATGTTGTTACACAGGGGCAATCCATTGATAACTGGCACCATAATTCCCTTATTATTTTGTTTATGTATTCTATGCTTTCACTTCCAACTTGCCTCTATTGCTTTATTTGAACTAAGATTTTGAAGACAGCATATGGTTGCATCAAGGTTTCTAAAAAAAGGTATTTTGACCCCCCAAAAATGCCATTATTAGATCAAAACAACAGAAGAATTAAAAGTACAAAGTAGCTATACTATCAGTATATGCCTTAAGTAAATAGTATACTGTCAAATTCCTCTTATATATGAAAGCACCATGCAGTTTCATTTTAATGATGTTAGCCTCAATAATCTAGTATAATAATAAACTCCTTTGTAGTGAGTAACTATATAAAATGAAGTTACAATAATTTACAATTTACGTCTGTGACATGACCCAACTACTCTCTACAAGCACCACTGAAATCTTGATTGATGCTTGGCTACCTTTTTCTACTAAAACTAATGGGAATATTTCACTGCCAACAAATTCTGTTTACCTGCTGTGTAGTTTATAAGGGTTGAATTCTTCTCTACTTGAAAATCACCATTTTCATCTCTCCATATGGATACCTGTTTATCGGCAGATAGCTTTGCAGTGAGTATAGTTTTATTCAGGAGAATCTTATATAAGAAGTCATAAAAAATGAGTATAAATAACTTACACTTAGGCAATTTTTCTTTTTCTTTTTTTTTCCCTGCTTGGAAAGATTTGCCCTGAGCTAACATCTGTTGCCAATCTGCCTCTCTTATTTCTCCCTTCCCAAAGCCACAGTACATAGTTCTATATTCTACGTGTAAGTCCTTCTAGTTCTGCTACATGAGCCACCGCCACAGCATAGTCAATGAGAGACGAGTGGTGTGGTTCGC
Organism: Diceros bicornis minor; assembly: GCF_020826845.1. NCBI lineage: Eukaryota > Metazoa > Chordata > Mammalia > Perissodactyla > Rhinocerotidae > Diceros > Diceros bicornis. Next base: position 367,074 of record NW_026691146.1, read on the forward strand.
TCCTGGGAACTGAACCTGGGACGCCGAAGCGGAGTGTGCCAAACTTTAACCGCTAGGCCATCAGGGGTTGCTCCAGGAAATTTTTCTAGAAAAAAATTGGAATCAAGATGTATGATTTATTTCTAAAAATTTCATAACATACTTTAAAAGATGAAATGCTCAACATGTTTAAAAGCTCTTTACCACTCAGTTTACCTTAACAAAGATATAGCAAACATTTTGAGAAATATACTTTCAACAGGAAAGTCCAATTGTAGCTTTATGCTTTTGTAGACCACTCCCAATAACGTGGCTTAAAAATATAACTGTAAGATTCTCTCAAGAAAATGTATTTCATTTCTATAAAAATCGTTCTTACAGTGTCTCAATGTTTGTTTCCTACTAAGCTTCTCAATGTTCTTTAGGCTTAACAATATAGTAGAATCAAGCTCCTATAATCTGGCTTTTAATCCCACAATCCGGAAAGCTCTATCTCAAGGTCATCAATGACCTCTTAAATCATCAAATAACATTATTCCCATTTTATAAGTGCGAATACTGGGTTTTAAAGAAGTCAAGTTCATGCCCAATATTGTTTAGCTAGTAAGAGGCAGAGCCTAGATATGACTGACTCCTGCTGTCTGATTCTAAAATCCATAAGCATAACCTCTAGGTATACAGCCAAACATAAAACTCCGTATTCTTGCAACAGAATAAATGCATTTGCTTTTTCCTTAATGTCTGTAACACGGTTCTTAACTATTCCCATACATTGGTTTCTCCCTTTCTGTAAATGAGAGTGTTCTTCAAAGTACCTTCCTTCCTCTCTGCTCTTCTCTATAAGCTCCCTACACTCCCAGTGCTTGAATTCATTTAACAAGCATTTATTTTATTGAGTCCATACAATTCCATACCCCATGGAAAAACAATGAACAAAAACCAGTCCCTGGCCTTGAAGGATTTACAGAATACTAGGGGAGAAAGCCCGATAAGCAAGTCCAATACTATTTTCAAAAAAAAAAATAAGTTTGAGTCTGCACAAACACAGAAGGCTTTCTATGTCACACAGCACGGGTTTTCAAGCCTTTTCTGAGGAGGACTACAGTTTTTTAAAAATAGCGTTTAAAATTTCCAAAAGAGCACGCAAGACCTAGAACTTCCCTGATCCACTGTCCCCTTCCCACTAGAAGCCATGTTTTTTCTAAGACTCTTAAGAACATCGTTTGAAAACCACTATATTCTAACATCTTAATAGTTTTGCCTTTCATGCCTAGGTCTTTAATCTACCTGGAATGGATTTTTGTGTACGGAGTAAAGTAGGGTTCCAATTTGAATTTTTCCATACTGATATCTAATAGTCCCAAGACCACTTAAAGAAACGCCCCTCCTTTGCCCTCTGCTCTGTAAGAGCACTTTTATTAAAAGAAATAAAGTTTCTGGATACACATGGAACTGGATTTGGGTTCTCTACTGTTTTCCACTGGTCTAACACTGTGCTAATACCAAAGTGCTTTAGTTACTATAGCTTTATATATAATAAATCAGGATATCTCATAGATCAAGTCTTCTCACCTTGACCTGCTGCTTAAAAAATATCTTGGCTATTCTTAGTCCTTTGTATTTCCATATGTATTTTAGAAACCACACGTAATTTTGAGCTCTGTAATTTCCTGGCAAACTGGTAAAATACCCACAAAACAAATCTAGATCAGTGGTTCTCAACAGGGACAATTTTACCACCCCCACCTCCCACCCCAGGGACATTCAGCAACGTCTGGAAACATTTTTGGTTGTCACAAAGTGGGGGGTAGGTACTACTGGCCTCGTGAGTTGAGGCCTGGGAGATGCTGCTAAGCATCCCACAGTGCACAGGACAGCTGCCACAACAGAGAATTATCCCATTCAAATTTTAATAGTGTCACTTTTGAGAAACCCTGTCCCAAATAAATCAAGGGGCAAATTTGCATGGGCCCATTAAAGGCCAGGGAACATCTACCAAAAACAATAATTTAGTTTTAGAAAAACTGAACAGCCATGTGCCAAATGAGATTTACCCCAATTCATTAAAAATAAATCATATTATTTGCATAGACCAAAAGGCTTATCTTCCTGTTCTCTATAGCAGGGACATTTGCAGGAAGCTTATTGGAGGGGTTAAGTCTTTAAAATACAAAGTTATAAAGAAACAAGACATAGCCAGAAGATATTAAAAAAAAAAAAAACTCATAGAAATCAGTAAGAAACAACCCAATAGAAATATGGGCAATCTGAATAGGCAATTCATTAAAAAGAATATTCAAATGACCAATAAACATATATGAAGATTCTCAAACTCACTAGTCACCAGAGAAATACCAATTCAAACTCACGAGAACACCATCCATGCACAAGAATGGCTAAAATTTTAGAAAACTGGACATATCAAGTGTTAACAAGAATGCTGAATAACGTAATTCTCATATACTACTGGATGTAGTAAAGGGGTTGCATAAACTGGTTCAACCACTTTGGAAAATGTTGGCAGTCTCTACTATAGCTGAACATATCCATACACTATGACCAGCAATGCCATTCCTAGGGATATATCCAACAGAATATACTTACCTATTTGCAAAAGAATGAACAAGAATGTTCATAAAAGCATTAAAAGCCTAAAGGAGAAACCATCCAAATGTCTAATAACTGCAGAACGGATTAATAAACTGTGATATGTTCATAGAAGGAAATAATATACCACAACAAGAACTACTACTATATGCAACAACACAAATGAATCCCCAAAATACAATGTTAAGCAAAAGTACGCAGACTCAAGAGTACAGATATCACTCCATTTCTATAAAGAGGCAAAACTCATCAATGGTGACAGAAGGGAGGAGAGCAATTACCTGCACAGAGAAAGGAGAGTGACTAGAAAAGAGCATGAGAAGGGGCTGTAGGGTGTTGGTAATGTCCTATTTTTATCTAGGTGGTAGATACACGAGTGTGTTTACTTTGTGAAAATTCATCAAGCTATACACTTAGGATTTGTATGCTTTTCTGTATTTAGCTTATATCTTATTAAAGAATTTGCTTAAAAATATAAAGAACACAACCCTGATTTACCGCGTCTGATGCTTCAAGAGACTATTCTAAACAGCCCTAACTCACAATGATGTTAAAATGCAAGTTGTGTATATATTGACAACTGATTTTTTACCAAGGCACAAAGGCAATGCAGTGGATAAAGGGTAGCCGTTTCAATAAATGGTGCTGAACAATGAGATATCCATAGGCAAAATAAATGAACTTGGATCCATACCTCACACAATGTACCAAAAATAACTCGAAATGTATTTTAGATTTAACGGTAAAACCTAAAACTATATTTGATAGAAAAACACTTGTATTCAAAATATATAAAGAACTCTCAAAACTTAACAATAAGAAAAAAAAAGAGGTAAAAGATTCGAACAGACATTTTATCAGAGAAGATATACAGATGGCTAATAAGCACACGAAAAGACGCTCAACATCATAAGTTATCAGGGAAATGCTGATTTAAACCACAATGAGATACAACACTACACGCCTATTAGAATGGCTGACAAGACTGACCATACCAAGTGTAAGCAAAGATGTAGAGAAATGGGAACTCTTGGACACTGCTGTTGGGAATGTACAATGGTATAATGTATAAACACTTTGGGAAAGAGTTTGGAAGTTTCTTAAAGAGTTAAACATAAGTGATCCACTCACTCCACTCTTAGGTATTTACCCATAAAAAGGAAAGCACATGTACATAACAAAGACTTACATACAAATGTTCATAGCAGCTTTATTTGTAATAGCCCAAAACTAGAAACAACTCACATATATATCAACACGTGACTGGATAAACACTTTGTAGTATATCCACAGAGCAGAACATTACTCAGCAACACAAAGGAACAAACTGTTGATACACACAACATGGGTGAATTTCAAAAGAATTATGTTAAGTGACAGAAGCTAGACAAAATCAGTGTACAAATTGTCTGATTCCATTTATATAAACTCTCGAAAATGCAAACTAATCTATAGTGATAGAAAGCAAATCAGTGGTTCTTTGGAAAGAGTAAGTCATAGAGGGGTGGGAAGGAGGGATAACAAACGTGCATGAGAAAACTTTGGAAGATAATGGATATGTTCACTATCTTGACACTGACTGAAAGTTTCATCGAGGTACACCTTATGGTGGAGGTCATAACTTATCAAAGCATACCATTTAAATGAATGCAGTTTGTTTTCTCAAGTATATTTCAATAAAGCTTTTCTAAAAATAATACAGGTTGTATATAAATATTGTAAACCAGATTTCTTAGAATTAGCTCAAAATCAACTCCATTCATTCACACAACAAATATTTATCTAGCACCTACTATATGCCAAGCACTCTGCTAGGTTCCAGGGTTACAATGGTGAGCAAACTGACATGGTTCCTGACCTCATGGAGAACACAGTCTGCTAGGGGAAGCAGAGATTAATAAAAGATGCACACAGACACATGGATAATAAAAACTTCACAGACAAGTGCTGTCAAGGAGACAAACACAGTAAGATGACACAAAATAACAGGGAAACCAAATCTGAGCTAACGGAAAGGTCAGTATGGCTCCCTCAAGGAAGCGACATTTAAGCAACACCTAATGGAAGAGGAGGATAACAAGTTGAAGATGTAACTTTCCTCAGAAGAGACACTAACACAAGCAAAGGCTCTGAGGCAGAAGAAAGCATGACCCTTTGAAGGAATGGAAAGAAAGTCAAAAGGGCCAAGGGTCAAAACAGTGTAGACAACACTATTGCTCACCTCTCCAGAAACTATTCCATCTCCTCTTCCTCACTCCTAACAGAATCACACTTGGGTTCCAGCAGCCACCCTCCTCCACACATAGTCATGGGCTTTAGAGGAAGATGACTCCATTCTTGATTTTAGGAAGTGGATACTGTTGAGACTTAAGTCAGTCATGGCCACCTCTTTTCTCCCTGCCAGTGATTAGTTAAAGAATGGCATGAGTGAAAGCAGGAAAAGAAGTTATTGCATGCTCTAAACAAGAGATGGTAGTTTGGACCAGGCAGTTGTCAATGGAGATAGAGATTTGCACGAAGAAATAAGGTAGAGCAACGTGTATAGAATGTCTCCTAGGTTTCTGGTTTAGGCAAATAACGATCAATCTTTTCCATATAGTCAAAGCCAGAGAAATATTTTTTAGAAATGAATAGTCTTATGTTAGTCTTAATATATTTCTCTTAAATAAACCTAATTAGAACTAGTCAAGGATCATACCTAAAACATATCTCATCCTCATGCAGGATACTGGCTTCAGAAGTTCATGCAAACTTATCAAGAATGAATGAGGCTAACTAGATTTTGTCTAACAATACAAATCAATGTTTTCTAAAATTCTAACCTATAATTAACAATCCTGCCTACAAATAACATCAATTTCTGAATATCATTTATTTTGCCTTGCCTGCCTCAAAAAATGATTTAAGCTAGCAAAATGTCCAAATCAATTAAAAGCCAAGCCAAGAATAAAGTAGTCCAAGGATTTCTGACCACTCTTCTCTAAAAATAATTCCAGAGAAATTAGATGGAGGTACCTAATCAATTATGCTCATCAAATTTATCAAATTAGGTCTCATAACAACAGTAATGAAGGTTCCTACTACAGATACCAACAGACCCAGGCAAAAATATAACCTACCTTGACAAGTTGATGAAGTGCCATTTCTTTCAGAAGGTGGTGTACTTGGACTGTTGAAATGACGTGAAGTTCCTCGGTCCTCGCCATCGTTTGTAAAATTCTTTGAATGGCACGTACAACCACGTGACAATGGTACTTCAGCTTTTTTGCTTAAGCTTTCATCTGCTGGCTTCCCTAAAAGTGAAAGAACCTCTATTTATAATATTTCTAATTCAAAAAACATTAATCATCCTCTGCAGCTACAGTGAGCAACCACTCGAATTTGCCCAGGATTGCGAGGTTTCCCAGGCTGTAAGATTTTCAGTGCTAAACCTGGGAAAGTACCTGGCAAATCTGGACAAGTTGGTCACCCTATCTGTAGCATCAAATTAGGACAGGAGAGAAACACTTATGATGTCAGAGACATTTATAGAGAAATTATCATCAATTTGCATAACTTACAAAAAGATAATAGTCAAAGATTAATGATGTAATAAAGGCACAACCACTTGAGTATTCGTTTATATTGAGACTTATTAAAATATCAAGCAGGGAGGATTAAAAGAAAGACCAAAAGTGTATTCTTAGTTACTGCTATTTCTTTAAATGAATCATTCTGGATAAAAAGTACTTTATTATATTTTTTTCAAGTCCCAATAATCAACCTGAATATATCAACCAAATACTTACCACGAAGAAGAGACTGTTGCCACGCTAAAGCAGCACAAAGTAAGACTAAGCTTTTCCCACTTTCTGTAGGGCTCTCCAACAAACAATGCTGCTTACTTTTTAATCCTCGGACAATCTATTGACACAAAAACAATAAAAAAAAAAATCAGTATACAATTTACTTCATTAGGGTCTGTCTCCATCACAAGTACAAACACAACAAGAAGTAAGGTTGTACTTGAGGGAACATAGCAATAGCAGAAGGGAGAATTAGTATTTAGTTCACTCTAGACCTTATGCCTTTATCTTTCTCCCTAAAATTATGTTGGACTTAAAAGCATATAGGCATAAAAGAAATCAACAAAGGAATTTGTGCCTTAATGATGCAAGCACCGTCATTTCTGTAAAACTAGAGTACACTAATATCTTGGATGAAAACTTAATGGAGGATACTGCTAGAGGGAGTGTAAATCGCTACAGCCACTTTGGACAGAAATTAACAATTTCTAGTAAAGTTGAAGATACCCAACACCAGGAAGTCTAGTCCTATGTATATATCCAAAACCTGTCCCACAGGAACATAAGGAAACATGCATAAGAAAGTTCATAGCAGCATTGTTTAGAATTGTAAAAGAATGTAAACAACTTAAATGTCTGTCAAAAGGAAAATGGATAAAAAATTTCTGGTATATTCATACAATGGACTACTACACAGCAATTGAAATAGATGAACAATCAATAAGGCTACTTAAAAATAATGTTAGGCAACTAAAAACACTTCTGAACAAATATAGGTACAGTATCGTATCATTGTACAAAGTTTAAAAACAGGTAAAGTAATGCTCTATATTGTTTACGGATACATACATATGTAACAAAGTATAACAACACGTCTAGGAAAGAAAAAGAGTAAATTCAGCATACTAGTAATGCTACTTGCAAACAAGGTATAAAGTAAATATGGCAAAATATTAAGATTGAACAACTCTGGAAAGTTGGCTTACTCATTTGTCTATTAATTTTCTATATGATTGAAACATCTCAAAAAATATGGTGAGAAATATAGTATTCTGTGTAAAAGACAGTAAATACTTTGTAGAAGGTAGTAATTCCGTAAAGTAAATAGAAGTGCCAAATGAGCTGAGAATAGTTTTCAGAATATTCCCCTTTGCCTCCCAACCATATACAGTTTATAGCAATCAGGATTATTTTTCGAAAGGTTACATGTTCTTCCATGAACCCAGCAAATATTTTCAATCCATTTACTATCTGAGAAAATGAATGTAGTCACAGATTCAGTATACGTTATGAATTATCAGCATCTTTATCTTAATGAAGACTTAAGTATGAAAAATACTTGCAGAATTCATTATAGCAAGCTATGATGGACAAGCTTTACAAGGAAAGTTCATCTTCACCCCACCAACGGTACATTCAGACCATATTGAAGAGTCATGCTTTCCTGTTTACTTAGATTCCTAACTGCAGCAGAAACGAAAATCAAGACTGAAACAATGCCATTCAAAGAAAACCAGATACCCAACTAGACTAGGACAGAAGTCTAGAAATAAAAAGGGGATTCCTAAATGTATAAATAAAACAAATGCAAGAAAAAAAATTTCCTAGTCTTAACCATCACAGTGGTTGAGAACATGTCTCAGAATCTGACAAATCCGGATTTGTATCCCTACTCTGCCAAAGCTGTGGACCAGGAGGTAGAAGTACGAGTTCTAGATCAGGTTCCCACAACTCAGATGTGTTTCCTTGATCATGTCTTCACTTCTCTAGACTAAGATCCTTATCTGTAATAATCCCTAATTGAAAAGCTGTTGTAAGGGAGAAAATGCCTTGGCACACAGTAGGTGCTTGATAATTCTGATTTAAAGGTCAGAAGGGTATAATTAAAAGATGGGCTTTGGAGTAAAGCAAGCTTAAGTGTGAGTCCCACTGTGTGAATCACTGAATCTCAGTCTGTTTCTTCATCTGTGCAATGGAGATAAGATTATCTACCTGATAGAGTTTTGACGAAAATTAGCCAGGCATTGAGTTAAGAATTAAGTAAGGTAATGGATAGAACGTGCCTAAACTCCAGTATTTGACACAGATGAGGTGATCTACTTTAATCCCCACCTCTTCTAAACCACCTATGCTTAATCTAGGATCCAGAGACGGAAGTCAGAGACTGTGCTCTCTTGCTATTGCGTGCAGAAGTCTTGGTACATGACTGCGTTTCTCTGAAGAGAAAGTCCGTGGATTTCTCATTCCCAGAACTACATCCTAATAAAATAACTGAAAACAGAGGGGAGACTGATATGCACTGTTATCAACTGAGGACTTCCTTGCAATAGTGAAAAGAAATGGCAAATTCGACCTGGGGATGGAGGGATGGTTCAAGGGGTTAATTCAACAGCTTATGAAGCCAATTATACCCTGACCCCTAGCCTGTGTTCCAAAACAAGCTAAGAACCACTATTCTGAGGTATTTCCCAGTTCTAATGTTCTGTGATTCTATCTGTGCAACTCTTGAGTAGAGATTTGGTGGACTCTCACCCCTTCACCCCAGCCAATAACGCAACGCCGTCTAGTTCCTCAGATACAGCCTAGAAATCCACCCGCCCACAGTCGTCGCAATCCCCCATGGGATAAAGCACGAGCCCCCGATCCGCCTCCCGCCGTCGTCCCCGCCGCCACGAGTCAGCGGAGGGCCGAGGTGGCCCGGGGCCTCTCCCCGGGGGTCGGGACCGGCTCCCTCCGTCCTCCGCGTGTTCAGAACCCCGAGGCCCTGGGACGCGGTCACCCCGACGGCCCGCATGGCGGCCAGGCGAGAGCAGAAGGCTCTCTTCAGGCAGGCTGCGTGCCGCCCCAGGAGAGACAGGCTGGCCTGTTCTGAGGAAAACCGAGGCAGCGCTGCCTGGGCTCCGAGTCCCGGGAGAAAAGGAAATGGTATCTGCGAGCACACACTGCGGAGCCTGGCAGAGAGCAGAGGCCCCAAACCTCTCGCCTCCTCACCTGGCTGCCACTCCCTGGCCGAGCTCGGACTCCGGCGCCTCACCCGCTCCCTTCTCCGCTCTCTCCAGGCCGCGCGCAAGCGCTCTTGCGGACGAATTCCCGCCTCCCGCCCCCTCGACTCCCAGCACCCAATCACCCGCCAGATCAGAAACCAAGCAACCAATCCCGGCGTGAGGTTAGGGGGCGAGAACGCTGGCCTCCGAGGGAAGCCTCCGCAATTAAAACCAACGCAAAGTATTTCGTGGCCCGGAGGTGAACGCTTGAAGAGGGAGGGACGCGAGCAGACCGCAGGGTTTAAAGGAAAAGTCTTCTCCGTTTTGAGATTTTGAAACCGGCGACTTAACCGTGCAACCGTTTCCTTGGAAACTCGCAGTCTCATTCTTCAGGTCTGTAGACCAACCGAAAGAAAACCCTTTGAAGCCTTGCCGGATTCTTCCCAGAGCGCCCGTCAGTGCCGCTCAGCTCATGTTTCCGAACTTCACGGCGGCCCGGGTGTCGCACAGACGGAGGCGGGAACTGCCAGACGCCTGAGCCCGGCCAGGTGACAAGGCTGGTTGACGAGTGGCCGCAGAACCTCAGGATGTTCCAGGCTTCCCGGGATAGCGAGTTCAACCAGAGCAACGCTGTAGAGCGCTCCCGCCCCGGTCACTTCTGCTCCATCAAGGCTCATCTGCCTTCTGTCCCTCCTAAAACCGGGTTGTTATTCTTTGCCATGAAGTACACTTCAGTTTCCTCAAAGGTAGGGAGTTAATCGTGATTTCTCCAAATTGTGATTTTTGTCAATTTCTGAATAGCCTAAGCTTGGCTCCGATACTAGTGTCTCAAAAAAGTAAAACGTGAGACAGTTTCTCAAGTTTGAGCACGTAGTTTGGGGAGAGGTTTGCTGCAGGGGGAGCAGCGAGAGGAGAGTGGATTTGTTAGCTTCCCTGTCAGTTTTACTGCATCTTCCCCAATTGCAAAATGTACAGTGCTAAAAATAAATTCTACCTTTTAATTTAGTAATCTCAGGCTCAAAAATTTATCCTAAAAGAGTAATCCAAAAGAAAGAAAAAGTAAAAATACCTAAATTGATAACATTGCCTATTGTAATCCTGAAAAAAGTCATCAACCTCCCGGTCTAGTAATAGCACCCTATGCGTTTATGATACATCAGTTTGATCATTAGGAAGCCAATAAAATAATTATCAAAAGTAAACAACTTGCAAAAAAAATTTCATATAACGTTAAATGAAAGAAAGCAGACTCCCTACTGGGTATTATGAATTCCATTATGTGAAAATATATATGCATAAGCAAAGATGGAAAGTATAAAAAATGTAACTTACTGTTAAAACAGTGGAATGAAGGATAATTCATCAATACTTAAAAATATCTTCAAATTTTTATTCTGCTTTTACAATTTTTTTAAATATCAAATTGTTTAAGTAAGTGTTCCAAGGAAACTACTACGATTTTCGATTTTCCTCCGCTCAATTCCTAAGGCTCTCAACCGATTCTAGCCTTGTATGGCCATTTGACGTGTGTGGCGTTAACAGAAATGCATACACGTAGGCCCTGAAGCCAGACAGTCCTGGATTCCAGTCCCTTGAACTGTTCCTTTCAGGTGAACAGTAGTGAAAGAAAACACAAAAAACTACAAGTTCATTTGATAAAGAATATGAATGTTTATAAACCAATATTCAAAATAGCTGCACACATCTGTTTTCACTTGAATAAAAAAATCACATTGTGACAAATTTTGTAAGCTTAACTTAAAATACATGAATATTAACATTTACTAATATAGTTACACATTTTGTTTACATCATCAACGAATGTGATGAAAAACAGCATGTTGTTATTTAAACACAGCAGGTTTTGACCAGCCTTTGAAAACTGATCCAAGAATGTGCGCTGCATTTATTTAGAAACCATTTATTTCACTTTTTTGAACTCCTAGAGGTTTCCTACTCACATAAAATATTCCAAAGCCTCAGTTTAAAATAAAACAAAACAAAAGAACACAGGACCGCTGTATTTAATCTTAGAAGACTACAAATCTGCCTTGTTTAAAAATATGAAAATTCTTAAAGTATTTTTTAAGTGTATGCTTTTATTTTTCACATCGAAATTACTTGATTGAACATTAAGCATCTGATATCTCAGGGAAGGCCAGCCCAGTATCCTGTTTTTCAGAGCTGACCAGGTGTTTCTGATGCAATCTATGGACCAGCAGAGACCCATTTGACTAAAGAAGAAATAACTAATCAAGTGTTCTCTAAACATTGCTGCATAATGGAATCAACTGGGGAATCTTAAAAAAAAATACTAACGCCTGACTCCCAACCGCAGACATTCTGATTTAATTGGTATGGGTTACAATTGGGGAATCAAGAGTTTTAACAGCTCTCCAGGTGATTTTAATGTGCAGCAAAATTTGGAGCCACCACAATGATGCAAGACACAATAGTGATCTAAATCACAATTAGCCACAAATGACAGATGCCTATAGAGGAGAACTCACTTTTAAAGAAGTTTCTCAAGTTGGAAATACTTTATAGTTTCTCTCTGTTTCTTAAGATCAAATTTATGCTTTTCCTGAAAGTTATAATGACTCTTTAATTAGTAGTCTTCAGAGGGGATTTATATCGTTAAACACTCAACAATTTTTTTCAACCATTCAGTTTAGGTTATTGTATATAATCACTGCTATACACTTATCTATTACGTGTAACGATACACTAAAATTACCTTCTAGGCGTCATGGTATTAAGAACTATCCATAGTTGATTGACTGTTTGAAGCATTCTCCACAGAACCCCTGAATTCAATAGCTGGTTCATATTGGATGTTAATACTTCTGCCTATGGTATAAGTTCACTGGCAGAGAGTAGAGTCAAGCGTTCTAGAATCTGTATCGTATCCAAATGTCTTACTGGGACAGCTGAAAATGCTAAAGGGGAAACTTAGCAGTCATAATCTAAATTCTATACAGCTTACCAAATAAGAAGTAACATTGCTCTATCAGACTACAGGCCAAACAAATCAAGGAAATAATGTTGCTCTAAATGTAAAACTTTCAATCCTAGCCATAGTTTTGACCATACTTAAAATAAGGTCCTTAAGAAAAATTCACAGTACTGGTGATACCCACAAGAGGATGCATTTGTCTTCCTTCAAGAAGGGTTAAGGAAGCTCCAAAGGAATGGGAAACCTTCCTTTTTGTAAATCAAATGCTTGTTTCTAACCTTTTGCTTATACCATGGTTTAACTATTCGTGACTATTATTGTGTAATATCAATAATGAGAAAGTAAATGATGATATTGTAAAAATGCCTATTTAGATATATGAGATGTCACTATGCTAAGTGCTTGGCACATAAGTACTTCATAAATATTTTTGTTACTATACTACTAGTATCGTTATCAGAGTCGTAAGTGTAGTAGTAATAATATTAGTAGCAACAATGGTACTTTAGATACAATCATCAACTTCTCATGCAACTTAAATCAAATCGTACCAGTGCTTAGTCCCAGTAGGGATGGTATCTGCTTCCTTTCTCATAGAAACTGCTTAAAATTGATGTTTCTGTTTGAAAAGACACTGTAACAATCAAAAGTGGTATAATTTTAAAGTTCAAAAGTCTCAATGCACAAGTATGTGTACAGTGAAGACTATCCCAGGGCTGGCACCACAGCATAGTGGTTAAGTGCGTGCGCTCCGCTGCTGGCGGCCTGGGTTCGGATCCCGGATACACACTGAGGCACCACTTCTCAGGCTGTGCTGTGGCAGCGTCCCACATAACGTGGAGGAAGATGGGCATGGATGTTAGCTCAGTGCCAGTCTTCCTCAGCAAAAAGAGGAGGATTGGCATGGATGTTAGCTCACGGCTGATCATCCTCACAGAAAAACAAAACAAAACAAAACAAATTTCCAAAAACAGTCATACAAGTGACTGCTTACAATAGTACAAATCAATCTACATTTCATAATCTCTTCAATAAAACAGTTCCCAAATGCTGCCAAATACAACATAATTTCTTTGTAATTAGATTATGCAAAGATACGAGTAAATAAATGAAGACACCCGGCTGAAGATGACCAAAGAAGGTTCATGTTCCTCCTTGAAACCAACCATAACACAGAAAGAAAAAGAAAATTCCAACTTCAAGGAAACAAACAAACCCACACTCAAACGTTATTAAAAAAAGGAAAATATTATAAAAAAATTAAATTTCAAAAATATCACTATTTCTATGACAGTTTTACGCTAAAACTATTATAGTAATTCTATGCTGTGGAATATTATAGAGCAATTAGAAACAATAAGGTAGATCCACATGTACTGACATGAAAAGATTTCCAAGAAATATATTAAATCTCCAGACCAAAAGGAAAACGACAAGCACCCAGAAATCAACGCCGAAAGCACAGAAATGTATAACCTTAATGACAGAGAATTCAAAATAGCTATCATAAAAAAGCTAAATGAAATATAAGAAAACAGACAATTCAATGAAATCAGGAATTTTTTCACAAAAGAGATTGAAAGTATAAAGAAAAATCCATCAGAAATCTTAGAGCAGTTAGTTAGTCTTCACTAAGTGCTTTCAGAGATTTGATCAGTTTTAGAACAAGTAGCAGGGATCTTCCCATTGCACACCCCTTCTTTTCCCAGAGTGTGTGTGGCATGAGGGTGGAGGCTGCACGTGCAAGCCAGCCATGGGAAATGTCACTTCAGCACTGGTTTCTGGGCAGAACTGCAAGATTTAGGGTGGAGTTATTTCCTTCTTTCCTCCTTGTCTTCTGGGGTGCCTCCTTCTCCCCACAGTCCCCCAGGTGGGCTCAAGCACCCAGGATGGCAGCTGTGATGATGGGTGACCCGAGTTCACTTTTGGTTGGAGAGGCCTATAAAAGGCCAGCAGCAGCCTTTTGTAGGCCACACTTCACATGTGGTGCCTTAGAGAGTCTTTGGAGCCGCAACAGCACAGAACATCTGATTTCGCTTGTTTTGGTCTCAGAGAAACTGATACATGTTTTTTTGCATGTAGTAGCATCAAAGGGAATTTGTCCTGCAGTTCTGAGTGTGCCCTGCCCTGCCTGGCTCTCGACTCTTCATTTTTCTTGCCACATCTGCGTCTGTGGGTGCCATCCACCTGTCTTTCTCAGCACCTGAAGCTCAACGAGAAGCGCACACTGGCCTTGCCTCCCTGGAGTCTTCATGGGCCCCCTGCTCTATGATCACGTCCTTTGGGGCATTAGCTCTAAGCAGCCTGTCCATGGTGGCTATCTGGCTGGTGGCTCACCCTGCCTGGATGCCAACCTGGTTTCCACCCTTCTCCTTGAGCGAGTAGTGGACACCCACCCCAGCCTGCAGAGACTCCTGCCTGGGCTCTGCCAGTGAGCCTGGGGACCACCATTGTGAGTTTTGCAAGAGGAAGAGAGGAAGTAGTCCAAGCTCATACCCAACTATGTCTGGCCGTTAGTCCTTTCCAACCTCTTCAGATACTTAACCTGGTCATTTACTGGGAAAGTAACAGGTTTAAAACATGATTCCAGGCAAATGCCCACACCAGGGAGCAGAAGAACAGTCTGTCCCCATTAGTCCTGTTACCAGAGGGGCAGGAGCAGGGCAGGGAGCAGGACAGAAGGAAAGACCAGTGCTGCTGCAGCTGCTGTACTTGTCCCTCACCCACGCGTACCAGGTTTCCAAATGAGCCTGTGGGGCCAGCACAGGCCACAGAGGAAAGGCTAGAGAGAAGCAAAATCCTTCTTGACTCTTCTTTTGGGTGCCCACTGGGCTCAGTGGAGGTCCAAATGCTTACCCCATTTCTAAGGAAGTGCTTTTGTGGGTCTTCAGACCTCGCCCCAGCTGGTGGTCTCTGTCCTCAAGCGCCGGACAGAGGTGATGGTGCTCTGAGCTGACAGCTTGTGACAGCCCTTCAGGCCTGGCCTCTGAGGTCCTCTCTCATCATAGGCAGAGTCCCCCTGAAGACAGCTCAGCCTGGGCCTCCTCCCAGCATTCATGCCTGGTGCTTGGGAAACATGCACAGCCTCACACAGCTCCCTGTGGCCCTGAGGACCTGGGAGTTGGCCAGTGTCTGCCTTTAGAGCCTTGGGACAGGTGTCGGGTACCAGTCTCTGTGAACTTTGAGCCCCAGGGATGCTCCACATGCCTCAGCTCAACCTCACCCAGGGAAGACAGAGGCAGAATGCAGAGACACTGACAACTCACTCAAAAAACAATCTCTCTTTTGGACTTCTGAACCCATAGGCAAGGTGAGACCCCACAGCTGAGGAACCTCTCCTGGAGGGAGGAAACACACTACTATGGTCTGGTAGCTTGAAAACACAAGAGTTACCTGGAGGGGAGAAAAACGTGGAAAGATCAGATGAGGGTGACTAAAAGCTGGTGTCTAATGCACAGCTCATACACGTTTACAAAATTAATATGTCAGAACAAAAATAGCCTTGGTTCTTACAGCTCTTCACCTCCTTCTGGGATTTACTTGCTGCTGTGGCGTCCAGGTGACCATCCAGAGACCAAACGCAGCCTTGCAGGCTGTAGACATCAGACTGGAAAACCCTGCACCCTGGCATGGGAGGGCCACCGGGGGAAGATTTGAGCCCCAGGAGCCATTTAAAATTTAGGAGAAACCAGCCATGAAGACTTGGACACCATCCTCAAGGGCAGTTCCTTGCCTTGGTCTGTGTGGATGCACGGTGAAGGAGGGTGCTCCTAGGCCCCAGTGGGTGTCAGAGTCCCTGGCCCACACCACGTGTTGTCCAGCCCATCCCCAACACCTCCACTCGGCCTGATGGAAGAGGAGACCAGCAACCAGTGGGGTGCTTACCTGCTCCCCAAACCTGCTGGTCCAAGTTGCACTGCAGGGATTCCAAAAGAACAGAGGATGTTTTGGGGGGGAAAATAACATCTTCCATCTGTCATTCATTGCTCCTGACTAGACACGTTTCATCTTTACAACTGAGACCAAATGGATGGTGAAGCAGTCCTGAGAGGAGAGGGGATGTTGGAGATGCATGACAGCTATTGCTGGGTTAGCCGGTGTCAGCAACACCAGAGCACCCTTCCTGTGACCCCATTCACTCCCATTCAGCTCTGTGCTCTCTGAAGTCCCAGGGAGCAGGGGCCAAGGCTGGGGCCTTAGGAGTCAGACTGGCCCGACCAGCTATGTGACCATGGGCCAAGTGCCTCCTGGATAGTGGGACTCAGGGAGACATAGTATGTGCCGATGCTCACTTATTATTATTCTTCTGACTGCTGTTGTCTTTCCCCACCCCAGACGAGACGCTGGGCTGGATTCAGTGCCCCTGCATCTATGGAGTGTCTGCCTGTGGCAGGTGCCAGAGGGGCAATGATGAAAAGGATGCTAAGGAATACTTTAGACCCATCGCAGGCACCACTCAGGAGGTGTGGGAAAGTAGAGGGTGGAGTTCTCAGGAATGGATTGAGTCTTTAGATTATTTGTCCCCAAATGTCCTTAAATAAGACAGACTTTTGGTGCTAACGTGCCGCATTATTAAAACAACATGACAAAATAACCCTGTAGGAATTGTGGTCACGGGTTTCCATATCTGAGGGTCTCATCTTTGCAGGGTCTTGATCGAGTGCCGGGCCTGAGAAATACCCGACTTGCTGCCAGTGGCTGAGGACCCAGATGCCAAGACGTGGGGCTTTGAGCCTGCTGGCTGGACAGGACACACTGCTAGCACGGGCTATCTATGGGCATCTGATTCTTTCTTGACCTGCTTGGTGTCAACGCCCATACTCTCTATTTTTGGGGTGGGACTTTTTCTAGCAGTGACAACTTGGCCCTCAGCTTGAAAAAGTATGAACCAAAGCATATGCTTGCCTTTTGAAATGCTGGGGCCGAAGGCTCTGTGGCCGCCCCATTTGGCCGCACTCTTCATTCCCACACTGGGACATTCACGTTATGTCTGCAAGAACAAGCTACTCCCTACACATGCAATACAGCAAAGCCTTTTTTCCAGGAACACACATGACATCCAGAGAGCTCATCATGGAGACACTGGGACCCCAAGGGGTTTGACCTTGTCTGCTGGACAATGGGATGCCTTCTTGACTCAGCTGAAGTGGTGCTGCTCAAATCACCAATTTCAACAGACCAGTATTGTTTTTCTAATTCATGTAGGTTCCCTCTGGAGGCCCTGTGGAGGATCCATTTTCTCACCTTTTCCAGCCCCTAGAGGTCACTGCATCCCTTAGCTCCTGGGCTCATCCTTCAACTTCAAGGCCGGCAGTGTCCAGCAGAGTCCTCCTCACATCACATCATTCTGACTCTGCCTCCGTCCTCACGTCTTCTCTACTGTGACCCTCCTGCATCCCTCTTCCACTTGTAAGAAATATGATTACTCTGGGCCCACCTGGACAATCGAGGATGGCTCCCATCTCAAGGTGAGCTGACCAGACCCTTAATCCATGAGCCCTTTCATGTCTCTTTGCCTTGAAACCTAACATATTCAGAGGTTCTGGTCCTTGACTGGATGGGAAGGGCACTGCATGCAGTGTTGTTAGAGAATCAGTGAGGATCCGTCTCTCTGACATGAACAATTCCAAGGGCCTCTGGGTGGGGCAGTGCACACAGAATGCAAATATACCTTCCTGCCTACAGCAGTCATGGATGGAGTCATTGGTGTGTGAGGAGCCATCAAAGGGGGACACAACAGGATGGCTGCCCCTCCTCAGGAGCAGCTGGAAGACGTCTCAAAAAAGAGAGCCCTGAGCTTTGTGGTTACCATATGTATGATGCACCCCAGCAGGGGTGCAGCATGGTTGGGGCTAGAGGGTTCACAGAAAGTTATGGGGTCTGGTAAAGTTGGATTCACGCACCCCTTGGAGCAAGAACTTGGTAGCAGTGGGAATGTTCTGGAGCCTTCCCCCTGCCATGCACGGGCACACACATACACATGCACTCACACACAGACACATATGCAGCACAATATGCACAAACAGAGACACATACAAAACTCTGCACATGCACACACTTGGAAGACACACATGCACACATGTGTCTACGCACATACAAATGGATATGTGTGGGCACAAAAGACATATATGCACGTGTACACATGCTGCCTACAAATAGAAAGAAACATATGCACAGAGAGACAAGTGTACACAGACATACCCACATGCACACAAACACACAAATGCACCCACACATGCACAGGAACAAGATGATGTCATTTGCATTTGGTAGAAAGTTCTGGGAGCAGAATGGAGGAGAAACGAGGGGCAGGGAAAACAGAGACCACTCAGGGTGTGTCAGTCAGTGCAGTCACCACAGTACTCACAATACTGGAACGGGGGAAGGGCAGCAGTAATAGAGGGAGGAGGTGGATTAGGGGCGTGTGTGGGACCAGCAGCCCTGGTGGTATGGGTAGCAGACTTGAAGGTCAATGTGTTCTCCCAGGGTCACTGGGGGCACTGATGGGAATACAGAACACAGGATCCAGGGTATATTTGAGGGAAAGGAGATCAATTCAGCCTGCAAGGGGTGAGGGGGCTGCAGTGGGAGCCAAGGGCATACTGGTGGGGGCATTTAGAGCAGGCAGGACACTTTGTTTGTAGTTAAAGAGGTCTGATAGGAAAGGGCAGGGTGGCGACATCAGCTCCAAAGGCTGGAAACTGGATCCTGGACTAGGACCAGCTCTCTCAGGGGAGCTTGGAGTGACGGGTGCCGGTCCAGGATCCCTGGGGCTGGGGCAGCAAAAACCATGGTAGTAGGGGGTACATACAAGGAAGCCATTGCTTTATCTTCCTAGCTCTTAATACAGAGGTGTACTGCTTCCCATTCTGATAACATTCTCCCTTCCAGATAAGCTTTCTCAGAAGAAATCAAACCCAAGAGTAATGATGGCTAATTATGCAAAATTAAGAACATAAATTCACAGGATCCCCCCCAAAAATGATTTAATCACCACCTACAAGTCAAAATGAGGGGCCTTTATGTAGATGAGGGAGGGGCAGGATCCTGTCTCCAGGTCAGCCCAGGGCCAGACAGGTGAGCAGGGAGCAGGTGTATGGTCCCCCACCCAGCCCTGCAGCTGTCCCTTGTGACTGCTGGACTGAGTCTGCTCTTCGTGCTGTGAGCTGAGGGACCCAGTTTATTCCTACCCACACTGTGGAGGTCATGTGAGAGTCTCTGGGAGGGCTGGGCAGTGGGCACGTGTGTGTCCCAGGTCAGCCACTTGCACTGGGTTAGGGTCTCAGTCCTGTTGTTCAGAACCCCAGGTGGACTTGGGCCAGAATTTGCTCTCTTGTGTCTTTGATGGTGTCTCCCAGGCAGAGCGGGGCATCTTCCTGCCCAGCAGGGGAGAGGGGAACTCAGTGAGGCCTTGGACAGATTTCCATCCACAATGGGTCCCTGCTAACCCCTTACTCCTGGTGAAGTTATAGCCAAGTCAGGTAGCCTTTCTAAGACATAGTTTCCTCAGAGGCCAAAGTCATGATTTGGAAGAAACTTTGCATATTATAAGCCCATCTATAAATGTGAGGACTGTTGTCCCTATTATGTGTTTGTATTTTGCAAGACTACTGTGCTGGGGTTGCCATTAAAAATCAAACACATCGTTACAAAACGTGTTATGAACTTCAAAAATCCATGGTGCTGTTGGAACAATATTTGAGGTCTGCAAATGTCTAGGTGCCACCCAGTCCCTATTCACTACCTTCTCACAGGGACCGTCACATCCTCACCTCCTTGGAACCCCTCTGTGCCTCTTGTTGGTACTTATGTGACCTGGACATCCCTGATACTCAGGCCTGGGCTCCAGGCATCCCCAACTGTACAGTAGAAGGTTCCTGCCCCCTGTCTGCCCACTTACCTCCTTATGCCCACTGTCCCTCTCTCGGAGCTGGTCAACTTGCCAGCCTCAGTCTTGTCCACCCAGGCCTCAGGACCCAAGTTCCCCTCTCTTTGCCTTTTCCTTGTTAAATGTCCATGTCTAGGTCCTCCCTCTCCCCTACCCCTGAAAAGACTGCTCTCATTCAGTCCTGAGAGTTGTCCTCAGCCTCTCAAGGAAAGTGAGTCCCAGCAGACCCAGGAGTGAGGTGGGACCCGGTGCTGGCAAACCACATCCTGGTGGTTGGTCACACCCAAAACCTGGGGAATATCATGCAATGTGTGCTCATCATCTGAATGAAACTGTACTTGATTTCAGGGGAAACGGTTTGGCAATAGTAATGGTTAGAGGACCTGAGGCCTTCAACGGTGTCAGGACAAAGGAAGGTCTGGACACATAATCATCATAATTTTCATCCCATGTTCCTCAATTAAATGAATGGTCGGATGGATGCTGGATGGACGGATGATGAATGGATGGATGAAAGGGTAGTTGATGCAAGGATAGTGAGTGGATGGGTGAATGGATGGATGGATGTGTGCGTGGATGTGTGGTTTACAGTTGGATGGATGGATGAGGGATAGATGAATGGATGAATGAATGGTGGATGGATTGATCATGGGTGGATGCGTGATGGATGAATGGATAGATGGATCATCCTATGATAGGTCATTCTGACCTATGAAGTCAGGATAAATAAAGCACACATGGACACCTTTAAATTAATGGGGTCTAGATCCACTTGATCATCACTGTGAGCTCCATGCACATTTGCTCCATCCTCTCCTCTTGCTTGCTCACACCTTCCTTGATCTGGATTGGGGGGCATGTCCAGTTCTGAGAGGGATCCAATTCCTTTTGGAGTTCTCCTCTCAAAGGTCCCATTAACTGCCCCTCCTCTTCAAGATCTTAGGGCCGTGGCAGCTCCTATGGAAATCTTACAGGACGTTTCCTATTAGTGTCAGCTTCCTCTGCTGATCAGATGGAAGGGTGAACCCAAGTGTGGGGACACATGGCTGTTTGCCTCCCACAACTCCCTCAACCTTTCCACAGAAAGGTTGAAAGAAAAAGAAAGAAAGAAACCTTTCTTTCCCTATTTCATCCAACTTCACAGTCCATATTCCTTGAGCTATGCACATTTGCTCCAATGTTAGTCATTTTAGAGACATCTGGGCTCAGTTCTTTCAGTCTTTTACATTTTTCTCCCTAAAGCCCTTATTACAGACATCCCTTTATTCCAGCTTTGAGGAAAATGGTATAGAAAGCCCTCGACTAGAGCAGTAACCTCGAGGAAAAGTGGCATCAGCCCTGCTGCCCTTCAGCTTCACAATGAACTTCAAGATCATTTGGTTTTCAAGATGCTCATCATGCAGGAGTTCTTCCCTCCCTTCCCACTTCCAAGCTCCCCAATCCTGAGCCTGGGGTCCTGGAAACAAGCCTCACCCCCCACCTGTACTCTAGAGCCAGGCCGCAGCCTGCCAAGTTGATCCAACATCCTCTACATTATTAATGTGCTGGTTTTTCTAGCAGACGCAACACAGTAAACATGGTGGTGATGGTAACGAAGGTAATGGTGAGTCGCCATCGTGCACTGAGAACTAATTCTGGGGTGGTTCTCTGAAAAATGCTTTACCCACCTTACCTCATTCACATCTTGCAAAAGCCCTGTGCTGCGGGTGCTTGAGGAAGGGGAGTCTTTGTACTTCTCATGTGAGCTAGAAATTCAATAGATTGATAGGTATTGGTGATCTCTGAGCCTGGAATATAAGCTTTGGATTGGCTTCTGTTGAGACAAGGAACAGAAGTCTCTTGTCTACAGGACAAGTGGGCAAATAGGCAAGGGGCAGACAGTACCACTGTCATCCTGCTGTAGCCGGTGGGGCCCAGGTAGGCTCACCTGTCGGCTCAGCACTGTAAGTGGGATGGGCGGGGGCGATGGTCGGGATATTCCCCACAGTAGGCTGGCAGCCTCTTCAGGATCCTGTTGGACGCTGTCAGCAAGATGAGCTTTATGAGTCCTTAGAATAGGCCTGAGGGGGCAATTCTGAAAGTCTGTTAATGAGAGGCCAAAATTCCCATCCTTCAGGGGCAAGAGGAGTTAGTCAGGTGGTTGAATGTTCCGTAGATCATTCTCTCCGCCCACCACACTTGCTGGGTGTTGTTTTATAACATCCTGGTCTCTGGAGACACAAAGAGAAATCAGATGGAGTCTTCAGCCTAACCTTCATAGTCTCCTTGAGCAGCAGATGGACCAGCTTGTCCCAAGAGTAATGACAGTCTTGCCACCTGCAGCCCGCAGCCTCATCATGCTTGAGATATGAGGACTACACCAAGGAGTGTGTTCCTGGTTGAGATTGGGGGAGGAAGAGTTTGCAAGATTCATTGGACAATCTCCTGACCATTCATTCTATGTGGCCACATTGGTATTTCCTGGGGATATTGGTGGGAGAGGTCATGGGGCTCCGTGAGCTCAGAAGATCATGGCAGTGGAGGATGATGAGTGTTGATGTAAAGGGCTTCAGGATTGACCCTATCGTTTAATTTTGTTTGAGTAAAGATGGTGCAGAACCCCAAGCCAGGCAGGGGCTGGGCCAAATGGATAGGCTAGTGGCGCTTCCCTGGTTTGAGGGAGGCGGGATGGGCCTTGAGTGAAGAATGAGGAGGGTGCCTTTTGGTTTCAACAGTCAGTGCTCACCCCCTGGAGACCTTGGGACGCTTCCATCACCAGAACAGGGCTCCAAGGTGGCTTCTGTTGTCCAGGAAGCCGAGCGGATGTAAAGTATTTAAAGTGTCCTTTGTGCAATCATCACCTCGAAATTCAAAACCTGTAAGTGGCCACTGGCTCAGCTGCATGGAGGGCCTGGGCTTCCAGGGGGCAGCATTTCTGCAGGAATGTGCCAGGTGACCACCTAGACTGTGAAATTGGATGAGGACTCATGTGATAGAGCACCCCTCCCCTGCCCCTTGAAAACCTCAGATCATCACCTCGGGAGACAGTTTTCCCTCTACTGCTCAGAGCCATCGGTCATCCCGGCTGGTCCCCACACACTACTCTTGTTCTTTCCACACCACATCCATGAAGCGACTTTCTCCAGTTTCCCAGAGCCCAGACACACTCTGCTGGGCACCCCTCCACCTGTGAGCCTTTCTCACTGAAACTGGCCCCATCCCCAGGGACAGGACACCTGTGCTTCCCCTAACTCACAGGGTCATCATCCTCAGGGGACACGACACCATGCTGATACAGTTCCATCATCTTCTCTTATTCCATCCAGAGACCCAGTAAAGAAATTTGGGGTTCAGGTCAGCTGCTCCTAAGCTCCCTACAGCATATGGGAGTACTTGTCCAAACAAGCCTCAGGGAGCCTTGGCTGAAGGCAGTGATCTTAGGCCGGCAGAGAGACCTGGGGTGGACAGCATCCCTGCCAGCCACCAGAAACGTATACTCTGTACTGCTGGAGATCTGAGCTTGCATCCCTCAAGACCTCGCAGCTCCCGGCACTGGGGCCTCCCCAAACTCTGTTCTCCCTCCTTCAGGCATTAAGACCCTCCCCAACTGCATGAACCCCAAGTCCAAATGGCCCTAACCCATGTCGCCTCCAGGGTGGAGACCCACCATCAACACCTGGTTCATCCTGGAGAGGGACCATGGCATCGTTTACTTCCAAGACAAGATAAATAACCAGGACATGCAGATGATGAAGCTCTTCAGTGGGGGTCTCCACAGGGCAGGAGGGGCCTTAGAAGCAGTGGTGTGGCCACACAGAGTGGGATGCCTACCTGGGCCAGCACATCTAGAAGCTGCACTGAGCCTGTGGGCCAAACTGCACCCTGTGCACTGATGAGGGTGTGTGTGTCTGTGTGTCCACCTGTGTGTACACTTCGAGGTGTGGGTGTAAGGCCGCACTGTCTCTCTCTCCACCACCACTGTGAATCGACCCCTTTTGGTCACCCTGCATCCACCCAGATGATCTTTCTGACATCCTGGACCCTCAGGCCCTCTCCTCCGCCCACCTTAACTCAACTCCCACCACCCACTGCCCTGGCATCACTCTGCACATTTAACCATCTCCACCATGACCGACACCCCCATTTACAGCCAGCCCATTCTAGCTAGGACCCACCAGTGTCTCTCCAGCCCACCCACTAGAGGTTCCCTCCCCTGATGAGTCCTCAGCCCACTGGGTCTCCGTCTGCCAACCTTGCTCCAAGTTCGCTTTCCTTCCCCTACGTCACGTCCTTCCTTCCTCTGCACACACTGACCTCCAGGACAGCCCCACGCTCCTATCCTGCAGCTCTGTCCTGTTCCTTCCATGGTCCTGGCATTGTGAAATCTACCCTGGGACCTAGCTCTGCACTTTCTCTGCACCTACCCCAGCTGTGAGAGGGGCAGAGGCTGGTGCAGAGCGAGGGCTGGTCCCACCGTCACATCATGATGGCAGACCACAAGGCCACACGGTGCTGCCCACACCTCTCCCAGTGTCCCTGGGTCATCTCACTCCTCCCCGCTCTAGGTGCATTTCACATGTCCCTTCTCTCCTCACCATCCGCCCCTGCTTCCCTGTGCAGGACAAACCTTTACCGCAAACAAGGCTCAGTGCATGGATTGTGCACACTACAGTGTGCACGGCTTGGTGGGGCAGGTTGTGGGTATGGTGTGCACACATGTTGCCAGCTGGAAGAGGACTGAGGTGCAGCTTCTGAGACTCAGACTCCCCCAGGGAGAGGTCAGGCTCAGGCGGCAGGGAGGGGCCGACACCCTGGAAGGGACAAGGGCTACACCAAGGGACTTTCCCCTCTCCAGGATGAACATCTCAGGGGGCTTCAGGTTCTAATGGGCCAGGCTGGGAAGATGGGACTCCACTCAGGAGGGGCTGGGGGCTGATTCAGGTGAGGGGGAAGAGAGTGTAAGGTCACTGGCTCCTGGAGACCGGTCACTGACAGCCTGCGCCCCCTCGTCTTGGTGTGGACCCCCTGCAAGCCATCAAATGCAGGGATGTCTTTCATGGAGGGGCTGTAGCAGGGTGGACAGAGCAACCCCTGAGCCCAGAGAGTTCCACACCATCCCATCCACAGAGGGCAAGTCTCTGCTCTCCCGGACCAAGGGGCCACCTTTCATGTGGAGTCTTCAGATAAGGGGACCACCCCTGGGCCCTCAGCCACTCAGGTGGCTCCTTGTTTCAGGTGGCTCCTGTCCCAAATAGAAAAAAGTACAATGAAGAGTATAGACAGGATCCATAATCTCACCACTATATCCACCTCCCCTAACTCCCAGGTCTGGTTCCTTGTGTTTGAGTGTGGATAAAACTGGGAAATTTGATTTTGGCTTTTCATGGCATTTCCATCACTCTTCCGACTCTCCAATGTCCACGCTGGAAGGACTAACCAGCTAGAGATCACCCGGTTAGTTAACCTCCTGTATTTATAGAGGGGCAGGAACTGAGATGGGGAAGGAAGGAGGAGCCCCAGGCCTTTGACCCTTCCTCCTGCACCTCAGCATCAGCTCTGCTCTGTCCCCTCACCCTCACCTGGAGCATGTGTCTTGACTGGATCCCCATCCTGCACCACCCTCCGCCACAGGCCATCATCCACCAGCTCCCCAGCCCAAAGAGTTAAGGATGGCAAGAACAACTACAAGAGCCATTATTTATGGAGTCCTTGCCCTGTGCCAGCAAGGAGTTAATTAACTCACCGAGTAAGAGAGAGGTTCCAAAAGTAACCCATTTTACAAATGAAGAAACTGAAGCCCAGAGAGTTAATCTCATGGCCAGGGTCTCTGAGGTAGGAAGAGGTTACATCCAGGATATGAATGTAGACCCATAAGTCTGGAGTCTCATACTAACACGTATGCTTTGGGACTAATCAGTAAAAAAGTTTATAATCATGAGATTGAATTTGCAAGTTGGAGCATAGCATACATACCAGCAAGTACAGAAATCATCCTTGCATCGATCCGTGAATTATCCAACGGGAACACAACCGCTAACCAGTACCCACAAAAAATAGAACATGACTAGCCCTCCAACGGCCATCTTATGTGCCCCTCCCAGGTCACTGACCTCTCTCCCCCAAGGGGCACCAATATTCTAACTTCTGAATTTGTTTTTCTTGTCTTTGAACTTGATTTAAATGGAATCATACAGAGTGTGTTCTTTGGTGTCTGGCTTCTTTCATTTTGCTTGTAAGATTCATCAATATTCTTGAATGTGGCTGTAGTTAATTTTTATTTCTGTATAGTATTCCACTATAAAACATATAACCCATTTTATTTATCCATTTCACTACTGATGTGGAATGGGTTGTCTATAATTTGATGATATGCCAAAAAATGCTGCTCTGGACATCTTGTACATCTTTTGGTGAACATATGAACATATCTGTGTTGGGTATATACCTAAGCGTGGAATTGTTGGGTCATGGAGTATGTGTACGTCCACCTTTAGGAGATACTACCAAAGAGTACCAAAGCGGATTAAACAGTTTGCACTCCCAGCTGTGTACAAAAGTTCCAGTTGCTCCGCATCTCCACCAACGCTTGGTGCCTTCAGAGGTTTGATTTTAACCGTGCTGGTGTATGTGTAGTGGTAGCTCATTGTGGTTTTAATTTGCATTTTCCTCCTGATAAATGACATGGAGCCCTTTCCCATTTCATTGTTCCCATTTGGTTATCTTTTTTTTGAAGTGCCTAGTGAAATCTCCCCTTTTATTCTCGTGGATTGTCTGTAAAATTTTAATAAATTTATGCAAGTTAGTTAAATATCCTATATGAGAGTCTTGTGTCAGATAAATACATGGAAAGTGTTTATCCCCTTTGTGCCTGCCCTTTTTCCTCTCTTAAAAGTTTCTTTTCACTGACAGTTCTCATTTTTAATAATTTCCTGTTTATCTTTTTGTTCCTTATCTTTACTATTCTTTGTGTTCTCTGAAATCTTTGGCTGCCCCAAGATCTTGAAACTGTTTTTCTAAGGTACTTACTAGAGAAGTTGTTGTAAAAACCCACGTTTAGATTTAAAATCCACCTGGAATTGATTTTTGTTGGTACAGCCGGTATGGAAAACAGTGTTTTCTCAAAGATTAAAGATCAGAGTTTTCTCAAAAGATTACAGATGGAACTCTCATATGATGCAGCAATCCCACTACTTGGTATAGTTCCAAAGGAAATGAAATCAGTATCTTCAAGTGATATCTGCCCTCCCATATTCACTGCAGCACTTGTCACAATGTTACCGAACAAAAATGGGTTCCCTATTTGGTGAGTTGAAATCAAAGCCTTTACTAGAAGTAGTTCTCACACAATGTACAATTCATTTGCAGCAAATAAGGGGACCATAGGGACTCACTTCCAAAGCTGTGGCTCTCTCAGCAAGGGAAAACAAGTGCCTTTTATTTTTGGTAGGGAATAAATATTCAAAAGGAAAGTTTCGTCATCAAGTATAGAGGCGGGTATAAGCTAGCCCAGGCGTAGTTTGAAAACAGGCTTTCCCCTACCTTTAAGACAATCACTGCATGATCTCATTTACAAGTGGAATCTAAAAACGTCAAACTCGTGGAAACAGAGAGTGGAATGTGCCTACAAGGGATGGAGGTTGGTGGGTGTGAGGGGAATGAGAGATGTTGGTCAAAGGGTACAAACTTTCAGTTATAACATGAGGATGTTTTCAAGATCTAATATAGAACGAGGTGACCAGAGTTAATAATAATGCATTGTATACTCAAGAAAATTGATCTTAAGAGTTCTTAGCATTAAAAAAAGGGGGAGTTATTACAGGAGGTGACGGAACTGTTCATTAGCTTGATTGTGGTATTCATTTCACAATGTGTACATACATGAAAACATCACATTGTACACCTTCAATATATACAACTTTTCTTTGTTAATCATGCCTCAATACAGCTGGAAAAATATTTGTACAGACTTCAGAAAATGCTTACGAATTAATGTGAATGAGGAAAACAAGAAGTGAAAGCACAAATGCAGCAGGGCCTGGCAGAAAATTTGCCAAATGTTACCCGTGGGTGATACTGGCCTAGAGCAAGTTGACTCGATGGAAGCCGTGTTGTAACTTAGAGTAACCTCTGACTAGCTCACTCAAGCTCTGTGTGTTTTACCTTGCACGTAGCCTAGCAGATAAACAGATCTGGGAAATAATCCTGGCTGACACACCTACATCCGAAGAGTGACAGATGATAACTTTATTCTTTTGAGTTTCTTAGGAACATGACGACCTCCTCAGGAAGAACATCTATGCTGGCATCCATCATCGATGACAACTGAAAGACCTGGTGTGATGTCTCCAGTCGCCGATGCCAGATGGTCAATGTTCCTGAGACCCCTCACAGCCCACTAGTCCCTATAGAACTGCCACAGATTATGTGCCTGTTTAAGATGGTCTCTGGGACAGGAGTCCATCATCTTCCGATTTTGCTAGCTAATCGAGTAAATCCCTTTCCTGACCACCAAATCATCTTGTGATTGATTGGCTTCAAGGTTGCAGCAAGCAGAAGGAGCCTTTGCTCGGTTACACGGGCAGGGATTACCAGCAATTATTAATTTCTTCTTTACACCTTTCTCAATTTCTCACATTTTTTTTTTGATTTTTATTGATATTTTAATGGTTTCTAACATTGTGAAATTTTGGGTTGTACATTTTTGTTTGTCCATCACCCCATATATGACTCCCTTCACCCCTTGTGCCCACCCCCCACCCCCACTTCCCGGGTAACCACAGTCCAGTTTTCTCTGTCCATGTGTTGGTTTATATTCCACATATGAGTGAGATCATACACTGTTTGTCTTTCTCTTTCTGGCTTATTTCACTTAACATAATACGCTCCAGGCCCATCCATGTTGTTGCAAATGGGACGATTTTGTCTTTTTTTATGGCTGAGTAGTATTCCATTGTATATATATACCACATTTTCTTAATCCAATCGTCAGTCGAGGGACACTTAGGTTGCTTCCACTTCTTGGCTATGGTGAATAATGCTGCAATGAACATAGGGGTGCATAAGCCTCTTTGGATTGTTGATTTCAGGTGCGTTGGATAGATTCCCAGTAGTGGGATGGCTGGATCATAGGGCATCTCTATTTTTAATTCTTTGAGGTATCTCCATACCGTTTTCCATAGAGGCTGCACCAATTTGCAATCCCACCAGCTGTGTATGAGGGTTCCTGTTTCTCCACATCCTCTCCAACATTTGTTGTTTTTTGTCTTGGTGATTATGGCCATTCTAACGGGCATGAGGTGGTATCTTAGTGTTGTTTTGATTTGCATTTCCCTGATGATTAGTGATGTTGAGCATCTTTTCATGTGCCTATTGGCCATCTGTATATCTTCCTTGGAGAAGTGTCTGTTCATTTCCTCTGCCCATTTTTTGATCGGGTTGTTTGTTTTTTTGTTGTTCAATTGTGTGAGTTCTTTATATATTATGGAGATCAACCCCTTGTCAGATGTATGTTTTGCAAATATTCTCTCCCAGCTGGTTGGTTGTTTGTTCATCTTGATTCTGATTTCATTTGTCTTATAAAAGCTCTTTAGTCTGATAAAGTCCCACTTGTTTATTTTTTCTTTAGTTTCCCTAGTCTGGGTAGGCATGTCATCCGAAAAGATTCCTTTAAACCCAATGTCAAATAGTGTGTTGCCTATATTTTCTTCTATGAGTTTTATAGTTTCAGGTCTCACCTTCAGGTCTTTGATCCATTTTGAGTTAATTTTTGTGAATGGCGATAGCACATGGTCCACTTTCATTCTTTTGCATGTGGATGTCCAGTTTTCACAACACCATTTATTGAAGAGACTTTCCTTTCTCCATTGCATGTTCTTAGCACCTTTGTCGAAAATTAGCTGTCCGTATATGTGTGGTTTTATTTCTGGGCTTTCAATTCTGTTCCATTGATCTGTGTGTCTGTTTTTGTACCAGTACCATGCTGTTTTGATTACTATTGCTTTGTAGTATGTTTTGAAGTCAGGAATTGTGATGCCTCCTGCTTTGTTCTTTTTCTTTAGGATTTCTTTAGCTATTCGGGGTCTTTTGTTGCCCCATATAAATTTTAGTATTCTTTTTTCTATTTCTGTGAAGAATGTCATTGTGATTCTGATTGGGATTGCATTGAATCTGTAGATTGCTTTAGGTAATATAGACATTTTAACTATGTTTATTCTTCCAATCCACGTGCATGGGATATCTTTCCATTTCTTTATGTCATCATAGATTTCCCTCAATAATGTCTTGTAGTTCTCATTGTATAGGTCCTTCACCTCCTTGGTAAGATTTATTCCTAGGTATTTTATTCTTTTTGATGCAATTGTAAATGGTATTATCTTTTTGAGCTCTCTTTCTGTTAGTTCATTATTAGCATATAGAAATGCAACTGATTTTTGTAGATTGATTTTGTACCCTGCAACTTTGCTGTAGTTGTTGATTGTTTCTAACAGTTTTCCAACAGATTCTTTAGGGTTTTCTATATATACAATCATGTCATCTGCAAATAGTGAGAGTTTCACTTCTTCGTTACCTATTTGGATTCCTTTTATTCCTTTTTCTTGCCTAATTGCTCTGGCCAAAACCTCCAGTACTATGTTGAACAGGAGTGGTGAGAGTGGGCAGCCCTGCCTCGTTCCTGTTCTCAGAGGAATGGCTTTCAGTCTTTCCCCGCTGAGTATGATGTTAGCTGTGGGTTTGTCATATATGGCCTTTATTATGTTGAGGTACTTTCCTTCTATTCCCATTTTATTGAGAGTTTTTATCATAAATGGATGTTGTATCTTGTCAAATGCCTTCTCTGCGTCTATTGAGATGATCATGTGGTTTTTATTCTTTGTTTTGTTGATGTGATGTATCACGTTGATTGATTTGCGGATGTTGAACCATCCCTGCGTCTCTGGTATAAATCCCACTTGATCATGGTGTATGATCTTTTTAATATATTGTTGTATTCGGTTTGCCAATATTTTGTTGAGGATTTTTGCATCAATGTTCATCAGCGATATTGGTCTGTAATTTTCTTTCTTTGTATTGTCTTTGTCTGGTTTCGGTATCAGGGTGATGTTGGCCTCATAGAATGATTCAGGAAGTGTTCCATCTTCCTCTATTTTTTGGAATAGTTTGAGGAGGATGGGTATTAAATCTTCTTTGAATGTTTGGTAAAATTCACTGGAGAAGCCATCTGGTCCTGGACTTTTATTTTTTGGGAGGTTTTTGATTACTATTTCAATCTCTTTACTTGTGATTGGTCTATTCAGATTCTCCATTTCTTCCTCGTTCAATTTTGGGAGGTTGTATAAGTCTAAGAATTTATCCATTTCTTCTAGATTGTCCAATTTGTTGGCATATAATTTCTCATAGTATTCTCTTATAATCCTCTGTATTTCCATGGTATCCGTTGTAATTTCTCCTCTTTCATTTCTAATTTTATTTACTTGAGCCTTTTCTCTTTTTTTCTTAGTTAGCCTGGCTATTTTGTTTATCTTCTCGAAGAACCAACTCTTTGTTTCGTTAATCCTTTCTACTGTTTTTTTGGTCTCAATATCATTTATTTCTGCTCTGATTTTTATTATTTCTCTCCTTCTGCTGGCTTTGGGCTTTGTTTGTTCTTCTTTTTCTAGTTCTGTTAGGTGTAATTTAAGGTTGCCTATTAGGGCTTTTTCTTGTTTGTTAAGGTAGGCTTGTATCGCTATGAGTTTCCCTCTCAGGACCGCTTTTGCTGCGTCCCATATGGTTTGATATGGCATGTTATCATTTTCGTTTGTTTCCAGATAGTTTTTGATTTCTCCTTTAATTTCATCAATGATCCATTGGTTGTTCAGTAGCATGTTGTTTAATCTACACATTTTTGTCACTTTCCCAGTTTTTTTTTCCTGGTTCATTTCCAGTTTCATATCCTTATGGTCTGAAAAGATGCTTGTTATGATTTCAATCTTCTTAAATTTATTGAGGCTTGCTTTGTTTCCCAACATATGGTCTATCCTAGAGAATGTTCCATGCGCGCTTGAGAAGAATGTGTAGTCAGCTGTTTTTGGGTGGAGTGCTCTGTATATGTCTACTAGGTCCATCTCGTCCAGTTTTTCATTTAAGTCTAATATTTCTTTATTAACTTTTTGTCTGGATGATCTATCCATTGCTGTAAGTGGGGTGTTAAGATCCCCTACTATTATTGTGTTGTTGTTGATTTCTCCTTTTAGGTTTGTTAATAGTTGTTTTATGTACATTGGTGCTCCTATGTTGGGTGCATATATATTTATAAGTGATATGTCTTCTTGATGGAGTGTCCCTTTTATCATTATATATTTCCCTTCTTTGTCTTTCTTAACCTGTTTTATCTTGAAGTCTACTTTGTGTGATATGAGTATGGCAACACCTGCTTTCTTTTGTTTGCCATTAGCTTGGAGTATTGTCTTCCATCCTTTCACTCTGAGCCTGTGCTTGTCTTTAGTGCTAAGATGTGTTTCCTGAAGGCAGCATATTGTTGGGTCTTGCTTTTTAATCCATCCTGCCACTCTGTATCTTTTGATTGGAGAGTTCAATCCATTTACATTTAGGGTAATTATTGAAATATGAGGGTTGAATGTTGCTGTTTTGTCACTTATTTTCTGGTTCTTTTGCATTTCCTTTGTTTCTTGTCCCATTTGTTTTGGACTGCCAATTCAGTTTGGTTGTTCTGTCTTATGATTCTTCTAGTTTTCTCTTTGTTTATCATATGTGGTTTTAATTTGATTATTTGTTTAGTGGTTACCTTGAGGTTTGGGCGAAAAATCTTCTGTATGAGATAGTCCATTATCTGATAGCCTCCTATTTCCTTATACTAAGTCAATTCAGTCACTTTCCTCTTCCCCTTCTAAGTTGCTCTTGTTATACCTTATTCTATCTTGTGTTGTGGCTGTGTGTTTACAGTGATGAGGTTAAATTTATTTTTGGTGAATTTCTTCCTTTGATCTTTGAGTTTAGTATTTAAGTGGTTGCTAACCTATTCCGGTAAAGATCTACTATTTCTCTGATTTTGTCTACCTACTTTTCTCCTTACTCCAAGCTTTGTGTTCCCTTTCTCTTCTTGTTTTCAGGCCTGAGGGCCTTCTTGAGTATTTCTTGTAGTGGCGGTCTCGTGGCCATGAACTCCCTTAGCTTTTGTTTATCTGGGAGAGTTACTATTTCTCCATCATATATGAAGGATATTTTTGCTGGATAGAGTATTCTTGGCTGAAAGTTTTTGTCTTTTAGTATTTTGAATATATCATTCCAGTCTCTTCTAGCCTGAAAAGTTTCTGTTGAGAAATCCGCTGAGAGCCTGATGGGAGTTCCTTTGTACGTTATTTTTTGTTTTTGTCTAGCTGCCCTTAATATTGTTTCTTTGTCGTTGACCCTGGCTAGCCTTACCACTAGGTGTCGTGGTGAAGGCCTTTGTCTGTTAATATATATAGGAGTCCTGTTGGCTTCGCTTACTGGTATTTCCTGCTCCTTCCCCAGATTTGGGAAATTTTCAGCTATTATTTCCTTGAATAGGCTCTCTGTTCCTCTTTCCCTCTCCTCTCCCTCAGGAATACCTATAATTCTTATGTTACATTTTCTAATAGAGTCCGATATTTCTCGGAGTCTTTCTTCATTTCTTTTTAGTCTTAGTTCTCTCTCTTCTTCCATCTGGAGTATATCTGTATTCCTATCCTCTAAAGTACTAATTCTTTCCTCCATATTGTCAGCTCTGTTCTTTAAAGATTCCAGATTCTCCTTTATCTCCTCCATTGTGTTCTTCATCTCCATCAGCCCTGATAGGTTTTTCTTTATGATTTCAATCTCTTTTGTGAAGAAACTCCTAATCTCATTTAATTGTTTGTCTGTGTTGTCTCGTATTTCGTTGAGTATTTTTATGATAGCTATTTTGAAATCTCTGTCATTTAGTTTATGGATTTCTGTGTCTTCGGGGTTGATTTCTGGGTGCTTGTCATTTTGTTTCTGGTCTGGTGATTTCATATATTTTTGCATTGTGGTTCCTGTGTTGGTTTTGATTTTCCTCATCCTGGAGATCTCTGGTTGCAATTTCCACCTGCCGCCACTGTGTGGTGGTAAAGGGCTGTGTAGTCTAATCCCCCTGCGCTCTGCCCCAGTTTTTCTGCTGCGATCCGCAGTTTTGTTTTGTTTTGTTTTGTTTCTTTTCCCCACTGCGATCCACGGGTCCAGTCCAGTTTATTCAGGTCTGCCTCGGACCGCTAGATCTGGTCGAGCTGCAGACTCCGGGTTGCGGGGAGGGGGGAGCTCTCTCTTTTGCCCTCTGGGTCCCTGACGTGGGAGGCTTCTCGTTTGCCCCTCTTTATCCGCTCTCTGGGTTGCTCAGATGTTGATGGTAGCCCTGTGGCTCCTCTGAGCCCTCTGTGCGGGAGTTTCCCACTGGCTGAGAGAGCCCGAAGAGCTACAGTTTCCCGCCGAGGGCCGCCCCTCCCCCCTCTCTGGGAGCCGCGCGGACCGGATCGCTGATCTGATGGGGAGGGAGCGGAGTTCTCCTTACCTCTCCCCACTTCCTCCGGGGGCCCAGCACGTTCCGCTCTCAGATGTGCGGCAGTGTGGATCCCTCCGCTCCAGCTTTTGACTGTCTGGGATTCCGTTGTTGGTCTGTGGCTGTTACTTTTGTTGTATTTTGTGGGGGAAGAATTCACGGGAAAGATCACTCCGCCATGATGCTGACGTCACTCTCTCACATTTTTTAAAAGCACATTCACTTCACCAGGAGAAAACCAGCAGCAATTGTGAGTCACAACAGAAGGTGGAGAGATGAGAGTGTGCACCCCTATCCCTCTTGGCCCCAGGAGGGCTGGAGGGAGAACAGTGGGCAGTGCAGGCATCCCTGACCCTGCTTGGCCCAGGGTCTCCTTCCCCAGAGCCTTCTAGGTGTCCACCACGCCCCACCAGTGTGGCTGCAGAGCTCCTGCTGCAGGTGGCCCCCATCAGGGTGAAGCCCAGCTGAGTTGTGGCCTCTGACTGACCAGCAGGACCTGGTTTGTGTTCTTGGTCACAGGTGGGCAGGACAGAGGACGTTTGGTAGCTCAGTTGGAGAGGAGTGGTGGGAGGCTGGACAGGGGCTGGGACAAAGTAGAGCAGGGGCCTGGGAGGGAGTCCCAGAGAAGGAACCAAGGGTTGGCCAAGGGGCGGGGCTATGTCTGAGAGATGCTGAGGAGCACAGTGAGGTCAGTGGGGCTCAAGGAAGCTGCCCAGGGTTGACCTTGACAAGAGTCTCCCTCAAGGTCACACAAGGCCCCAGACACTTGGCCTTCAACCCAGCTCCAAGGCCAAGGGGATCCTTTCTTAGAGAAGGTGAAAGGACCAGAGCACTCTGGGGCTCTAAGTGTTTAAAAGTCTTTATTAATATGCTCCAAGTGCAGAGTGCCCATGCCCTCAGGGACCAGCCCCCTGTGCTGATTAGGAGCACCTTCTTTATCCCCAGTGAATAAGCGAGGTCTGAGCTAGAATGTCCTTCCCCAGTTTTCCCAGGGGTTCTTACCTGGGCACCCTGGGTGTGGGTTGGGGGTGGCGACAATTCTTCAGTCTGTGGCATGTTCTGCCTCCTTAAATGACAGTGGTCTCCCCCGTTCACTGGCACAGCCCAAAGAGCCTCCACACAGTTCCAAAAACCCGGGAGACACGGTGCCGCCCAGGGCAGTGTTAGAACCCGGCCAAGCTCAGCAGGTAGAAACTCCAGGAACACTTTTCCTGACCCTCAGTTCCACACCAGATGTACTTGCTAGCTGAAGGAGGGCATTGGTGACACTTTTTGCACCTCCAATTCCCCAGTATGACATGGGGAGAATGCTGCTCCCAGGGTGGGGATTGTGTGCTGTTGAATGAGATCAGTGTACGTGGAGCAGGCAATGTAGTGGTAGTTGTCAAGGTGAGTAGAATCAACAAAGGGAGGGCAGATATGGAGACACGATTGCACCTGCTCCTCCAACTCTCCTAAGGATAAAATGTGGTAAAATTTATGCCTTCCCACTCATCTAAAATACCAGCGCACAAATTGAGCCCCTATCCTGTCCTCCCCACAGCCCTGTGAACTCTACTCTGGGCCATTCATGGGACCAGGGAGTTCTGGGACTCAGGGCCAAGGTTTTCCCAGAGATTTCTCATCTGGGTGGTGGTTAGGGAGGTCCCCGCTCCCTTCTGCTCTGTGCTTGGTGCAGGACACGTGGGGCAGCCCTGAGCTGGACCATCAGTGATCTGAGGCTGTTCTCCTTCATTCTGCTGGGCTGACAAGGGGACCTGCATCTGGCAAGCTCAGCCATCTGCGCAGGGGTGGAAATCCCACATCAGCAAAATGCCACGGCTGCCAGTGCCATTCTCTGCTTCACGCCTCAGCTCTCCTGGGCACCGCCATCTTGCATGAACTTAGCCCTCACTCCCCAGTGGAAGATCCCATGGCCACGTTTCCTACTGGCTGAATGCAAAGACACTGAGGGCAGCCAATGGCTCAGGGAGGCCTTAGGAGTGTGTCCTATTGGTGTTGAGCATCTCTGGGCCCTGGCTGGACAGACACGTGCAAAGGAGAGCAATGGTGTTCCTGTGCCCGGCTGCCGAGAGGCGGGGTGGGTCAGTGACTGGAGCGCCCACCTGGGCTCCCGGGTGTGTCTTTGCCTCTGTGCTTCTCCCTGGTGAGGAAAGCTCAGACCCCCTGCACAACCCTCACGCCTTGCCCGTCCCTGCCCCATCCCTGTACATTCCAGAGTGGTGAGAGCTCAAGGAGAAGAGAGTAAGGGACGAGGGAGCCCTGACCACCCCTTGTCCCTCACCCCCAATTAGAAAAATGTGCTCTGGCTCAAACGTCAGCATGGCCTCCCCTGGTTCGCAAGAAACCCCTTTATCCCTCAGCCCCTAAAGCTAATCCATTAGAGACGTGCAGTGCCACCTGTGCACCTCGTTCCTCCACGGGGGTCTCCAAAGGCCCCCAGCAGGTGTTGCCCATGCCACTGCCCTCAGCCCAGGGCACACATCTGAGCTGGAGAGACATGTAGAAATCTCCTCCCCAAGATTCAGGGGGTCCAGAGCCCCTCAAGAACCAGCATTCTCCCCCTCCCACCAACTCCAGGCCACAGGCCCCTTGAGGAGAAGGAGGGAGCCTGGTGACCCAGAGCTGCCCACTGTGGCCTCCCACACCAGGCAACACGGCCTTGGGGACCAATGTAGTGTCCAGAAGAAGATGACTGGTCTTGTGGGGCTTGTCCGCTCTGAGGGGACAGAGGAGGCCACGGAGGTTAGGAGAGAAGGCTCTGGGGAGATAGGAAAGGCCAGGCCCCCACCCCAAGCCAAGGCACCATTTGCCTGATAATCAAAGATGAACCGGCCCACCCACCTGGCAGCATTTCCCTGGAAGAACTTTAGGAGTCCCACGGCCACCCTGGGCCGCCTATCTGAGCCTCTGGATCTGGAGGTGGGGACAACTAGGGCCCTTGCCAGCCCCAGCAAAGAGAGGAGCCTTGGGGAGCACCCACATGAGAGCAGAGCACTCCAGCCCCGTGACTGAGGAATTTTTGATGCCACTCTCTGAGTGGACACTGGGCAGGGGTAGGAAGAAAACACCCCCAATATATCTGTGCCTACTGTATGCCAGGGCAGGGAGCAACCAGTCACTGCTGTCACATCCATGGAGAAATGAAGTTGGTGTGGCTTCGTGAGTGGAACCTGGGGGAGGAAGATGGAGTCTCCCAGCAGTGGAAAGACATGAGCTTTGGCCTTTCAGGTTCCTGGATACTGTGCTGAGGGAGGGGCAGCAGCCCTCCATTCACAGAGGCCTCCTGGGAGGGGAGAAACCAGGGTGGTGTATGGTGGTCAGCCCAGCAGAGGGCAGGCTTGGGAAGAGTGGCGGGTCTGTCCTGAGGGGAGTGGAGCCCTGCTGAAGGAAAGACCTCTTCCTACCTCTCAGAGCTCATCTGGCTCTTTTCTTTCTTTCATTTTCAAATTAGAGGCAGCAAAAGGACAAGCTTAACTGTCTCTCATCCCCTTTCCATACCTTCAGCTTTGATGTCCACTCATCCTATGAAGCCTGCTCTCTTGGGAAGGTAAAGGCAGGAGCTGGTGGCTGAGGCAGCCTCTGGCCTTGAGGCAGGCGGCACCAGGAGTGGCTGGAGTGGAGGTAGGAGGCTGCGGCGCGGCCCATGGCGTCTGTGGGCAGCCTGGTGATGAGGGAGTTTGTGGCTCTTGCTTCAAGAGGGTGGGAGGCAGAGAGAGTCAGGAGTGCAGGTGGCCCCTGCCCTCGGGTCAGGACAGTGTTTTGTGGACAGCCACAAGTGTGTTAACACACACATGTTAGGTGTGAGCATGTGCCGTGTCATCCACATTAGTGTGTGTGTGAGCACACGTGTGCAGAGCCCAAATCCTAGCTGAGGGACTGACTCATCCAGTATTTTGAGGCCTCGGTAACACTCTTACCAGAGGGCCACATGTGGAGTTGATGGTGGTGTGGCAGGCCTTGCATGCAGGACTGCCCCAGCCTACTTGACTGTGTAAATCTGCTCTGTGGAGGGGGCAGAGGTGTCTCCAGCAGGGGCTCTGCTGTGCTCTGTGAGGCCTGGCAGTCCATGCAGCCCATTCAAGACCTGCTGAGCTGGCTCTTCAGAAGCATCCAGTCCTGAGTATACTGTTCACAGGGAGAGGTTTTGGGTGCTGGTGCCCCCTCGCCTACTGGGGCTAGTCCCTGAAGAGGGTCCAGCAAATTGGAGAAGGGGTGGGAAGGGGGTTTGAAAAATAGGCCAAATTCATGTTCCAAGTCACAGGTCAAGCCCAGTGAGTCTCCTTGTCCCCTGCCTCAGTTTAGCTATTCAGGAAATGGTCCAGGGAAGAACTGAGCAGGGTTGGCTCCAAAACTGAGGTCAGGGGGTAACAAACAAAAGATCCTGCTCTATGCCAAGATCATTTCTGTTACCCTGAGATGGGGTGAGGGGATGTTGAGGGTATAGTGGGATTCTGCGGGGCCTTACCCTGTCCAGGACCTCATCTTCGGGGTTCTGGCCCTCACCTGGCCTGCCCTAGGTCACCAGCAGTAGCAGTGGCACTTACATCTGTCCCAAGGTCTGGATAGGGGAGAACTGGGCAGCCTTACACCCTGGTGGGGACCCTCACTCTTTCTTGAAGAAACATGAAACCCTCAAGATTCATGTACTGTGTGATGGAGAGAAACAAATACCAACTATTCCCCCAAAAAAACAATGTATTTTGTACTTTGTAAAGTGTTAATTAAAACGGAGAAAAATATCATATTGGCTGAGGGCATCTGATACTGTGTTGCTCCAGGGCCACATCTCACCTCGTTCCTTCTCCATTCCATGGTCGAGGAACATGGCCAGGGGCTGGGAGGAAGGCAGAACAACCTTCCCGTCCACACCCAGCATCTGAGAAAGGACACATCCCCCGAGCGAGATGGGCTGTATTAGTTACCTGATGCAGGTTAACAAGTTGCCCCAAATGCAATGGATTAAATTGATTGTTTACGTGTCACAGTTTCTGTGGGTTAGGAATTCAGGAGCAGTTTGAACAGCTGGCTCAGGGTCCCTCAGGATGCTGCGATCATCTGAAGTCCTGGCTGGGGCTGCAGAATTTACTTCCCAGGTGGTTTATTCACAGGGCTGGCAAGTTGGGCTCAGCTGTTGGCAGGGAGCCTGTTCCTCTCCACATGGGCCTCCCCATGGGGCTGCTTGAGTGTCCTCACAATACAGTGCCCGGCTTCCCCCAGAGCAAGGGATTCAAGGGCCAGTATAGGAGCCAAAATGGTTTTTTGGCCCCAAACCTCAGAATTCACACTCCTCAGCCTCCACCATACTCTGTCACCATACAGCCCTGCTCTGATTTGACACAGGAGCAGAACACACAAGGGTGTGAAACCAAGAGACCAAGGTCACTGCTGCCATCTTGGAGACTGTCTATTGTGCCCACCATTCCTCCTAAACCTCTGGCAGAGGTGGGCGTGGGTGTTAGGGGGCCTGTGGAACACGACAGGGCCTTGCTGGTGGCAGGGGGAGGATCAGGGGCTGGATCCTGGGCCACAGGGCTTCTGGCACAAGCCTGGAGCCCTGCTGTGGATGTCACACCCCCAGGAAGGTCCTTGGTGCTAGAAGCCCAGGAGCTGATGCCTCCCGACAAGATACCTTAGGGGCACGAGGGAGGGCTCCATGCCCAGCGTCCCTCCCACAAGGGCTCTGGCATTTGGTTCCTGTCCTTTTGACAGGCAGGCACTTGGGATGCCCAGGCAGGACAGAGGTCTTGGACCTTGGACACCCTTCACTGCCCCTCTCTGACATTTTCCATGGAGAGCTGGTGTGAGCAGGGCAGCGCTGAAGATCTGAGCCTGCACTGAACCCCCCAACCTCCATCCTCACCTGCCACACTCCTGCACGCAGGAAAAGCAGACATGGTGATTGAAGGGAGTGACAATGGCGCTGAAGCTTTCTCACCACCCCGAGCCCAAGAAAGTTCTGGATGCTGTGAATGCTTTCCCTTCTGGGGTCTTCAGACTACGCCCCCCTCATTCCTTCAGAGACCCCATTGGAGCTAGGACATCCACGGGGACACTTGATGTCCCCCAAAATCTCAAAAGTTACAAAGGCTTCCAGATCCCAACCTCACTTTCCCGCCACTCATTCACAGTCACTGTCACTCGGGCAGTGCTGGACCTTGTGCCAGGTGCTGGGGACCCCGAGGAACCTGCGGTGGCCACTGCACCTGAGTATCTCTAAGAGGTGAGAAGACAGGGAAAGGATCTATTCCAGGGAGTGCAGGACCAGGCTAGACCACAAAGGTGTGCTGTGCCCACGGGTAGGGTATGACCACTGTCCAGCAGTAGGGGGCAGACCAAGAAGCCAGGACATTAGGGTTGAGCTTGGTAAGATGGGCACCCGGCAGAGGGAGGAACAAAGTCATAGAGGGCCAGAGGGAACCTTGGCTGGAATGGAGGAGTGCGGCGGGGGAGGGAGGAGTGGATGGGGCAGGTAGGGGATGAGGCTGAAATGCAAGGTGGG
The DNA here is from genome assembly GCF_020826845.1 of Diceros bicornis minor. NCBI lineage: Eukaryota > Metazoa > Chordata > Mammalia > Perissodactyla > Rhinocerotidae > Diceros > Diceros bicornis. Next base: position 408,287 of record NW_026691146.1, read on the forward strand.
TGCTCAGGTCCGCCAGGGGCCTCACCCTCCTACAGGCCATGGGGAGCCACTGAGGACTTCCACGCAGGGGACCAAACTTAGCATCTGAGTGGTGATCTGGATTATGAAGAGGGCTGATAGGAGGAGCAAAGTGGGACTGCCAGGGTCCTGGCCTCAGTTCTCAGGAGGGGTCCCTGGTGCTTCAAGTGTCTTCTGTGTGCAGATTTGGGGTGGTGTGGGCAGTGGCGCATGCAGGGGACCAGCAGATGTCCAGCCAACCCTCAGAATCATGAATTTGCCCCACGCCCAACCAGGGTATAATTCCTCCTGGAGCAGCTCTGGCTGGTTGTTGGCAGGTTATCACCGCAGCTCACATTCAGATCCCTGGGGGGGTTACCCATAACAGGACTCCACTCCCAAGAATCTGATTCAGTTTCTCTTCGATGAAATATCGGTTTAAAACCTCCCCCACCCTCTTTCAAAAGGTAACATAAAGAACTCAGCCACAGGAGTAAAGAGCAGCTTCTGTGGTCATATGTCGCCCCTGGTTTTATCATGTGACATTCCACTGCGGGAGTGGGGGGCGCATGATGGTGAAAACGAGCTCTCCGAAGGGAATGTGTGGGATGAGATCGAGGGGGTGGTTGCACTACATAGACAATAAGCTAAGACCACTGAATTGTACACTTTAAAATTGGCTTATGTCATGTGACTCACATGTAAATGTTTTAAAAATATCGATGTGGTAGAAAAACCAACAGGAATGGATGCTGGGCATGAACGATGGCCAAGAAAGAATGTGAGTTATTCTGACACTCTTGATGGTTAAAGGAAGTCCTTATTCAACATGGTGGAGGCAGCACAGAGAAGGAGGAGGAGGACGGATGCAAGAACCCGGCGCTCCAACCTCGCAAAGGTTGATGGGGTAGCATCTCATTTGAGCTGTTTTTCCAGGAGCTCTGGACCTGAGCTGATCCAGCGGGAAGCTGTGCAGCATCAGCGAGACCCAGGCCCATCTGCCACCCTGATGAGCATGGGGCACCGGGAGAGTCCTGATGTCCAGGGAGAACCTCGGAGAAGCAGGCAGAGCCTCTTAGGATCCTGTAGGGAACAGCCCGAGTTGTCTTCAGGGAAATCAGTACTCGGTGTCTTGGACTCAGGGTCACCGAGCATGTCATGAATTACGTGGTAAAAGTGTCCAAACTTAAAAAATTAAATGAAGGCGCCAGTGATCCCACTCCTTAGGTGTACACTCGAGAAAACTGAGAACACGTTCACACAGACACTTGTATGCGAATGATCCAAAAAATAAAATGCTGGGCCAATGTAAAACTCATACATGAAGTTCTCGCATTATTCATAATGGCCAAAATGTGGAACCAGCCAAATGTCCACCAAATGTTGAATAAGCTACATCAAAACAATCAATCAGTAACCTCCCAGATGATTCTATCATACAGGCAAGGTTGAGAAGCTCAAGGTGAGGTGTTGAATCTGCCCAAAGGAATCCCCTCATGAACACGGCCTCCTTCGGCTGCTCTGGGTGCAGGCGGCCTCATCTTGATTTCTTAGTTTGAGGCCAGACTCATGAGAGACAGCCAGCCCAGAGATGCGCCAGCTGGAATGAATGCATGCTTCTCACCAACGCATCCCCAGCACCTGGCAGCTCCTGACGTACAGTTGGTCAGGAACAGGGACCCAATCAGGCCTTTGCTTCATCTTCAGTGTTCCCTCACTGTAATGAAGGTGGATGACTGCAGCTGAGGAACAACTTCGTGTCACAACCCTGAGCCTGTTCACTTTCCATCTCTGAGGGTGGACGCACACGTGGCATTTTTCTGATGGGCACAGATTCCTGTGCTCTTCTCTGGCAATTCAGCTGGCACCACGCTACCAGAGCGACAGAAAGACCAAGTCTCTCCGCTCCTCATGGGCAGCTCCCCCACCAACTACATCCCACCTGTTTGCCTCCCTAGCAAGACAATGGACTCCTGGTTCGAGGAGGTGACCACGCTCTCTGGATTATTCCTTTTAAACTTGACTGCTCTGCATGCCCTCAGTGTGGCCCCTGAGAAAAGCACAGCGAGAAGGACTCCAAGCACTGTATCCAGCTCAAGCTGAATCTGGGATGCTCCGTGTGAAATATCAAGGTTGGTGTGGAAGAAAGGCTGGGTTTCTTGGTCGTCACAGCATGAGCGTCTGAGGGTAGCTGGGTGACGCACCCTGGGAGAGAGAAAGGCAAGTGTGGGGTCCTTTGAGGAGGGGATACATTCCTGAGGCTCAACCACGGGGCAGGACAGGCCCCAGGACAATGGCTGCATCACAGATCTACCCCAGTGCTGAGGCCGCCAAGGCCATCTGAAGTTGTCTGTGGGAACATCAGGCTGCACGCTAGGCCGAGGCAGCTGAGCAGCTCCCATGCAGCCCCTGCGGGGAGAATGACCCTCAGAAGGTGTGAGTAACTCTGCTGCTGGTCAGGAGGTGCTGGGACCTGAGTGTAATCTGCGAGAGAACAGTGTGGATCTTCAGAAACGCAGCCCGAGTGTCTACCCTATGCCAGGTGCTCAACGAGACTGTTACCTGCTGTGCCAAGTCAGAGCACTCTTCCTGCTGCACGGTTCTCAGCGTCTGACTGTCACATGAACACAGTGAGTGCACAGTAGGTGTTTCCTGACCTCCTGAAAATGTGAGCCAACCACATATTCAAGAAACAAGCGTGGTCAGGACAGGACTCTCCTGAGTGAGCTAGGGGCGGACCTGACGAGAACGGCAGGCCGAGTGTTTTTTATTCACTGATGTCAGGGTCTGTGTGTTAGCAAGAGCCCCTTCTCCAGAAATCATCATGGAGTGGCAGCCTGCACGTCTGGCGGGGGCTCAGGGGATGGAAGACGGAGACCCAGGCCCCTGGCAACGACTGTACACTGAGGGAGACGGTGGTGGCCACCGTGTGACAAGAGTCCCTCCACCATCTCAGGCTGTGCCTGCCACTCGAGCTCTGCACTGGCCTCGCTTCTTCCCCAATATAGGTGGAATGACAGAGTCTGAGTGTAAAAAGACAGGACGGCCAGGTGACACGTCACAGTGGCCCGTGGTCACTGCATTCAGGGTGTCCACACACACTTGCTGAAGTGACAGGAGCCCGGAGCCTGCCAACACTGACTTTTCACAGGAGAAAAGGATAAATCACACAACCAACGTACTGTAGAAGCTTTCTGTCCATGTGTGTCAAATGTTGGGAGTGTCAGAGGCCTTGTTGCGAATTTCTCTGAAGATGAAACGTATTTGTAAAACCACTGGAGTAAAATAATGACGATCTGGCAATGACAAAAGACTTAATATGATAATGTAATTACAAGGAAATTTGGTTATTTTATAAGCCACATTTTAAGATAACGACTAGAATTATACCAGGACATATCAGATTTTAGGAATTTTATATAATTTTTAGAATACTGAAAACATGCTTATTTTCATCAAACCAACAAACTTAAATAAGCTTTCATTTACTAAAGATGATATGTTAACTTGAAAAACATTTGCTTTAGTTTCCATTACATTTAGAAACAATTTATATAAATGCTTACTTTAAGCCTACTAATGGAGCTCTTTTAGAAATTACATCATCCAGATGTAGAAAAATATCACATATATATAACGCGTACACATAGACGTACATACATACACAGACAGACACAAGCAGAGACCTTAAATGATTTTCGTTAAATGTTTCCTATGAATCAGGTAAAATACAAAACTCATTAATTTAAAAAAGAATAATTGGATCCAAACTGTGTTTTTGGCAGTATTAAACAACTCTATTAATTTTTAATTTAAGTTTCCCTTTGACTGTTTAAGGGAATAATGTTGTTTCCCAGAAAATCTCTCATGATCTCATTAACTCTGAGAGGGGCTCATACTGGTCCCTTCTTTGAAGGTGGATTATGGGGGTGTCTGTAAAGCCATAATTTAGTAGACTTTTGGGTACATTTTATAGCTTAGTTTTTTATTAGCTTTTTGCAGCCAAACTTTCAGTAGGGCTCTTTTGGAATTTTGAAAGCTTTGCTTTTAAGTGCACATCTTAAGCAATCTTATCTATTTAGATCATTCCTTCTAATGGCCAATGTAACACCCCTGAAGCTGGTGGCATTTTGGTAGGACCCTAGCCACAAATGAAGTTCAACCCATATTTCTGTCCAACCATACCTGACTGCAAACTGGGTGCAATCCGCAATTCCGTCTGACCATATTTTGGGGCGCCCAACCTGATGGTTACTAAGCCAAGCTCTCAGGACACAATACAAGCGTAGCAAGATTTTGCTGTTGTTTTAAATATTTACAACTTCTGGAACCTTTAGTTTTCGAGGAGGTGTGCTGGAAGGTGGCATGCTTAACTCTTTAGAGATTAAAGATTGCATTTAATCTGTCTGTTCCACGGTTCTCAAATCTAGTGCACAAAAAGACAAGTTTCGGAAGCTCAAAGGAGCCCCAAAGTGGCCAGTGTATTTTTAAATTATCCCAGGTTATCTTGATCCAAAGATTCAGCCTATTACAGCTATCCCCATTTGGTTAAGTACTTGCAAGTAAAGGCTCCATACATATTGTACACAGAGCCAGCCAAAGTTCCAGTGGGTGGGTGCCCATCTGGCATTGTTGGCTTTGAAAGTGTGGTTTCTCATTTTCTTCGTTTCATTTTAATATAAAGTCTGAACAATTTCTAAGGACAGTGTAGCTGGTCAAAACTGTGCTGCTTGTGAGTGTCACTTCCTAAAAGGTGATGAACACTCTCTCACGTGTCTTAGCTTCTCCTGCGGGCAGTCTACAACTACCGTAGGGGTGCAGAGCACTGGATGAACAATCCTTGTGTGTGGGTCCCTCGACAAGCCATTAATTATTTAAAGTGAATGATGGTTACTGAGTTCCCAATGGGACTGCCGCATGTCATGGAGATTGTCCTCAGACACTTACACCAGGTTCTCGGCCACCTGAGAACAACTTGTGGCTGGAAAGAGCAAGTGACCCTTTTCTTCAGAACGAAACAAATTCAGTCTCTCATTTTGCTGTCAGTTTGTTAAGACTTTATCAATATGTCTCTTTTTCAATTGAAAGCCAAATTAAAGAGGTCAGCTAACCCAGTTCACTCCAAACTTCCCTCTTGGTTCCCCTTACCTAGGAAATGTCTCCCTCTTGGCTCCCCTCATCTAGGAAATGTCCCCCCAGGTTCCTCTTACCTAGGAAGCGTACCAACACACCCTGAAGATGTTGAAGTCTTTAGACACAAAACAGCTGGAATAACAAGTCAGGACTGTCAACTTAAATAAGGAGGTACAGATTTCGGGTGAACTCACCAGAGCACCTGAAGAGTGCAGTGAAGCTGGGGGGAGGAGGGGTGGTGGAGTGCAACGGTCCCCTGTGGTACCAGTGTTGGTTGAAAGTAAGCTCCACCTGGCCTCAGGTGGGTGTCTCAGAAGTCCCTTCGTGGTTGCCAGGAAAAGGTGCCGCAAATAATCAATAATCATTCTGTAGCACAAAGTTTTATTTGAGCCCAATTTCATTTGAGGACTCTAGCCCAGAGCACATCTTTGCAAGGGAAGAAAGCGCAGTGAAGAAGACTGGTTTTCAGCAGAGTTATATCCCATTTCCAAAGATAGAGACACACATCCAGCATGACAGGTGCACATTCTCTCAAGGATTCAAGGAGATATTTTGCTATTGATGAGCACATAGACAGCAAGTCACCATGGCCTCAGCGCTGGGGGAAATGAGACATTCAGTCTTATCTTGAAAGGGTGCTGGCATCAAAGGAAGGGAGGGATGCTTTTTTGTCTTCAAAGAGTACATTCTTTACTTTAGGGTAACGATTAAAGCAGACAGACAGTGCATGTCTGGCAAGCCATGAGTCAGATTTCTTTGGTTCAAATAAATTTCAGGCCTAATCAGGTTCCAACCAGAATGTTTTCCACATATGTTTTCCTCATTAATGTGTTTGTTTCATTCTTAGTTGCTCTTTTTGATTTTTCTTTATTGTTTAGTTCTTAATAATTATTTAAATTAAATGTCTCGATTTTTTTAAAATTTATGTTTTCTCATATTAAATTGTATACTTTATGAACATTAAGTACATTCACAATGCTGTGCATCCATCACTGCTATCTGGGCTCAGACAATTTCACATTCCAAAAGGAAACCCTGTTCTAAAAGCACTCACTCCCCGTTTATCCTTCAGGCCCTGGCCAGCCCTAATCTGTTTTGTCACTGTTTCTTGTTTTTTTTTAAATCTATTCTGGACGTTTCCTATAAGTGGAATCATGCTATAACTGGCCATTTGTGTCTGCCTTCTTATTTTCACAGGGCCTGATAGGTTTTCCTTTTCTGTTTTTATTTGAAATAGAATTTCTCTAATTTGATAGGAAAATCCCAGGTGGATTCTAGATTTGATGTATCAAATAAAGCCCTTTCGGTAAATATGTGCATAATCTTGGGGTACAGATTGTTGTTCTAACTGGGACACAAGAGCCAGAAGCCAGACATGAAACGCCTGTGGCCAAAACAAAAACAAGACAAGGGTAGAAAGCTGGAAGGACAAACCACAAACTGGAAAGCATTCCTCATAACCCAAGGCCAGGGAAAGGATACACATCCTTCTCGTCCAAAAAATGCTTGAAATTCAGTATTTTATAAAGAGCAAACACACTCAACGCCAATGAGAGTTGATACACAGGGGCAGCATGTGTCAGAGAGGCTCGAGCTCCACGAGGGAGACACGCACACATGGAGACACTGTGGAGAGGGCACTGGGCTCCATCAGATGGGCAGGGTTCCAGTGTGATGACAACCCGCCCTGGTGACAATGTGAGGAAGCAGAGGCCCCAGCAGACTCCTAGAGACAAGTGTGAAAGGACACTCCTCTCTGGAGACCAGCTTGCAGGACCCATCGCAGTCCCCAGGGGCATGCCTGTGCTAGTGGTGCTGATCCCAGGACTTCATCCCACAGAAAATCTGTACAGTGTGTGCACGTGTGTGCACATGTGTGCGTATGTGTGTGTGCACTTGTGGGTGTCAGGAACGGAGCATTCCAGGGTGTGTGCTCTTCTAGAGCCTGATTTGTCCAGGCATGGCCACCGCCAGGCAATCCTCTTCCACTTGGTATTTTCTCTGTCCTGGCATCAGAATTTATGAAGACCTCTTGCTTGGACCAGGGGCCATTTCCATTTGTTCACTCTCTGAATCGTGCTGAAGGGAACCCCTGCAACCACAAATCTCTATTTAGGACAGAATCCATGACGTGGAGTTTCTGGGTCAAATTGTATACTGTTTTTAATGAATTGGTCACAGTTTCCAACACCAGAGGTCTCTTTGTCAGCTTTGAGCCTTCTTTGGGAAAGCAGGGCCACAGAGACCCTGGGGCTGGGACCTCATGGAGTGAGAGAGGAGGAGGAGCTGGCAGTGGATGTGATCAAGGTACTTGGGAGTGACCTGCCTGGCAGAAAATGTCCCACCCCTCAGCCCAACACCTGGCCCCACCCATCATGGTGATGTCATGGGCTAGTTCTCTCACTGGTGCTAGAGCTGGTGCTGGAGCTTGCTTTAGCTCAAAAGATGGCTGTGATTCTAGAACTGGAGCTGAAGCTGGAGCTGGTTCAATCTCAGCAGCTCATGCGAGAGCCTGTGTTAGAGTTGCGCTATCTCTATAGCAGCCAGTATCTCTAACTCTGGGGAAGGTACTGGAGCTGGAACTACCTCCAGAGATAATCTAGACCTGCTTCTGCACTTCGATAAAGCTCTTGAGCTGGCTCCAACCTTTGCACTGGAGCTGGTGTAGAGTTATTGCTGTAAGTGGCTCTAACTCTGGTTCTCATTCTAGACCTGGTTCTTGTGGCTCTAGTTGTATAACCAGTCCTAGCTCTAGCTCTGTAGCTGGTGCTAAAACGGGTGGTGGATTAGTTTGTAGCTCTGGCACCGGATCCATCTCTGGAATTGGTGTTGGGGAAGATTCTGGTACTCGAGCAGCACAGGCTCTGGCTGGGGGGTTGGTGATAGAGCTGCCTCCATCTCTGAAATCGGTGGTAGAGCTGGTAGCACAGCATGATCTAGCTCTGATGTTGGTGCTAGAGCTGTTGTCAGAGCTGGTTCTTTCTCTTGAGCTGGCATTGGCTCTAAGTCTGCTACTGGTACCCAAGCCAGTTCTTGCTCCAGCACTTGTGGGGGATCTAGCTCTGCAGCTGGTACTAGATCTGTTGCTGGAGCAGGCTCTGCCTCTGAACTTGGTGCTGACTCTAGTTCTCGAGCTGGTGCCAGAAATGGCTCTAACTCTGGAGCCAGTGTTAGAGCTGATGCTGGAGCTCTCTCTTCCTTGGAACCTGGCACTGGCTGTAAACTAGCTTCAACTTGGTTCTCACTCTAAAGTGAACACTAGAACCATCACTGGGACTGGCACAGGAGTTGGTGATAGAGCTGCCTCTATCTCCAGCGTTAATGCTACAGCTAGTGTTCAAGCCAGCTCTAGCTCATGAGAGAACACCGGCCCTGACCCTGCAACTAGCACTGGAGCTGAAGGTGGAGCTTGCTCTATCTCAGGAGTTTGTGCAAGTGTGGGAGCTGGGGTTAGCTCTAGCTATGGAGCTGGCCCCAACTCTGGTGCTAGAGCTGTTGGTAGAGCTGGTGTTGGGGCTAGCTCTGGCTATAGACCCATCACTGGCTCTAGTTCTGGAGCTGGTAATAGAACTGGCTCGTGCAGTGGCTTGGGTGCTGAAGCTGGTCCTGAAAATGGCTCTGAGTCTGGAGCCTGGCTAGAGCTGGTTCCAGAGAACACTCAAGCTCTTGAGCTGCTGCTGGAGCTGGTGTTGGACCTGGCCTCAGTTTTTGACCGTTTTCTGGAGTTGGCACTAGCTCTGTGGCTGGTACTACATCTAGCTGTTGGGCACGGACAAGAAATGGCTCGAACTTCAGATTTGGTACTAGAGCTGGTGTGATGTCTGACACTGAAGGCGGTGCTAGCTGTGGAGATGGTGGTGGAGCTGGCACTAGCTCTGGAGCTTGTTTTAGAGCGGGCACTGGTGCTTCAAGAGGACAAATGTTCAGCATCATGAATGCCTTTCCATGTGCCTTTCCAAAAACAGAAAACACCCCACTGCCCTCCAGAGAAGCCCCAGCCCAAGGATCCAAGAAGCCTTCCAGGAAGCCTTCCCAGACTGTAAACAGTGTGCATGTATCAAATAAATTTTTTTCTTCTGTTCCTTATCTTCTTATCACAGAACATCATATGTAACTAGATGTATCAATAACAGTTAACTTCACATGATAGTATTTAAGTCATAGGATATCAAGGAAAGGAGTGCACATCACCCAAGAACTTTGCATCCTCCTTGGGGAGAGTATTTGTGTTTTGAGTTGTCCACAGGAGAGGGGTACCATGTTAGAGGGAAAAACGACTTTCTTCCTGTCCTTATTTGGAGATTAAATGCGGCTAAAGGAGCTGTGAGTGGGCGCCAAGTCGAGGGAGCGTGGGCTGTGATGGTTAGTCTTGTGTGTCAACCCGACAAGGCCATAGTATGCAGCTGTTTAATCAAACTGGATATTTAATCGCGTCTTGCTGTGAAGGTATTCTGTAGATGTGGTTAACACGTACAATTAGTTGACTTCAAGTAAAAGAGATTACTGTCAATAATTTGGGTGGACCTCATCAGCTGACGGCCTTCAGAGCAAACACTGAGGTTTCCCAAAGAAGAAAATCTGCCTCGAGACTCCAACATCTAGACACCTGACTGAGGTTCTAGTCTGCAAGCCTGGTCTACAGATTTTGGACTTGCCAGCCCTCATGAGCACATGAGCCAATATATTAAAATCAATCTCACTCTCTCTACACATACATATACACACATATGTGTGTGTGTGTGTGTGTGTGTGTGCGCACGTGCATATGTATCCTGTTGGTTGTTTTCTGGAGAATTCTGACAAACACAATGCTGAAATGCATCTGTCCTTCTTTTTTCCGCTTTAGAATCACTGTTCTTTAAGGGCTTCGGAAACTCAGTGCCATAGGAAGTTTGCAGACGAAGTGTCTGTCCAATCCAGACCTCGTACTGCATGTCGGGCTCTGCCGGCACTGCCTGGTAATTCTGAGAAAGCGTGGCTGACGCTTTCCTGCTGAAGACATGCAAATGACCCCAAAGGCCTCTTACCTGAAACCGGGCAAAATGTGGAACAGAAATCTCACCCTCGTGAGGCCGACCGACAACATGGTCAGCACCCAGACTCCTGCAAGAGAAAAGTGATACACGAGGCCTCAGAAAATTAACCAGACACCATATTTTCAGAATGTGGGCTTCCACGCCAGGAAGGTCTGTAGAGAATATGTCATATTTCCTTTAACACATTTCTTGAAGAAGTCATGTTTTTTGCCTATTTATTGTTACCTTTCAGCACACACACTTGATATATGCTCTTTCCTGCACAATCCTCTCCCTTCATGCTAAATGTTTTCACTCTACAGTCAGTAAAGACAAGAGAACACGACGGATAACGCAATCCAGAGGGAGCCACCACCCTCGGAATCACCATGAGTATGTGAATTTCTGTCGTCACCTGTTTGGAGTGGGCCCACCCCCCAGTTACACAACAGCTAGGGCAGGGATGATGGGATCAAGAGGTCTAGACTAGTCATTCGACTGGCTTTCAGCAAGTATTTAATATGTGGGTTCTGGTTTGCCTCCAGAGAGGTTCTGTGTGTTTATGTAAGGGAGAAAGATGGAGGAAGAGGGAAGGGAAGACGATTTCAGGGTTTAAAAGCTGCTGCAAAAGCTAATATCCACTAGGTGCAGAAAAACCATGTGACAAAATCCAACACCCTTTCGTGATAGAAACACTCAAGAAACTAGAAACAGAAGGGAATATCTTGAGTCTCGTCCAGGGCATCTGTAAACAGTCCACAGCTCACCGACGTCATAGTCAGTGGGGAAAGACTGGAAACACCACCCCTGAGGTCAGCAACAAGATGAGCATTGGCCACTCTTGCCACTTCTATGCTACATTTTACTGGAGGTTTTAGCCAGGTCAATTAAGCAAGAAAATGAAGTAAAAGGTATCTAGATTGGAGGGGATGAAGTAAAACTATCTCAATTCTCAAATGATGTGACCACATGTACAGGAAATCACAGAGAATACATGGAAAAACTATTGGAACTAAGAAATGAGATTAGCAAAGCTGCCGGATCCAAGATTAGTTTAAAAAATTCATTGTATGGGAATATAAATTGGTGCAGCCACTATGAGAAAGACTATGCAGATTCCTCAAAAAATTAAAAATAGAACTACCATATGATCCAGCAATTCCACTTATGAATATTTATCCAAAGGAAATAAAAACACTAACACAAAAAGATATCTGCACCCCACTGTTCATTGCAGCATTTATTTACAATAGTGAAGACATGGTAAGCAACCTAAGTGTCCTTTGATGGATGAATGGGTAAAGAAGATGTGGTGTAAGTATATATATATAACGGAATCTTATTCAGCCATAAAAAGGAAAGAAATCCTGCCACTTGCAACAACATAGACGGGCATTATGCTAAGTGAAATAAGTCAGACAGAGAAAGACAAATACCATATGATCTACTTAAATGGCGAATCTAAAATTAAACAAAAAACAAAAACTGAGCTAACAGATACAGGGAACAGCTTGGTGGTCGCCAGAGGCAGGGGGTGGGGGTTGGGCAAATGAATGAAGGGGTCAAAAAGTATAAACTTCCACTTAGAAAATAAATGAGTCCTGGAAATATAACAAAAAACATGGTGACTATAGTTAGCAATAGTGTATTGTACATCTGAGAGATGCTAAGAGAGCAGATTTTAAAAGTTCTGATAACAAGAAAAAAATCTGTAACTATGTGAGGTGATGGATGTTAACCAGACTTATTTTGTTGATCTTTGGTAATATATACATATATAGAATCATTATGTTATATGCCTGAAACTAATAAAATATCATATATCAAGTTTTAAAATATCAATTTTATTTCTATATACTAGCAAAGGAAAATCTGACAATAAAAGTAAGAAAATATGTTAATTTACAATAGCATCCAAAACAATGAAATAATTAGAAATAAATTTATCATAAGAAGTACAAGAGTTGTACAATGAAAGATACAAAACATTATTGGAAGCAATTAATGAAGACCAAAATAAATGGAAAGACATTTCATCTTCATGTATGCGAAGACTTGATACTATTAAGGTGGCAATACTCCACAAATAGAACTAGAGATTCAGTGGAATTCCAAGCAAACTCCCAGCTGCCTGTTTTTGCAGAAACTGACAAGCCAAGGCTAAAATTCATATGGAAATGCAAGGGAGCCACAAGAGCCAAAACAATCTTGAGAAAGAAGTTGAAAGTTGGAGTATTCACACTTCCCAATTTCAAAAATTATTACAAAGCTACCATAATGAATACAGCGTGGTACTGTCATAAAAAATAGACATACAGACCAATGGAATAGAATTGAGAGTCCAGAAATCAACCTACATATTTACAGTCAATTGATTTTTGATGAGTGAAAAGACAATTCAATGGGGAAAGAACAGTGTTATCCACAAATGGTATTGAAACAACTGGATTTTCACACGCAGAGAAGTTGGACTCCTTGCTTACAGTACTTACAAACATGGCCCTTGGCTAACATCCATGCCCACCTTCCTCTACTTTATGTGGGATGCCGTCACAGCATGGCTTAACAAGCAGTGCGTCGGTGCCCGCCTGGGATCCGAACTAGCGAACCCTGGGCTGCCGCAGCAGAGTACGCGCACTTAACAGCTTGCGCCACCGGGCCGGCCCTAGGAATAAAACTTTTGACCTTGAGTTAGGTGATGATTTCTTAGATAGGACACCAAAAACACACGAATAAAAAATAAATAAATTGGACTTCATCAAAATTAAAAATTTGTGTGTATCAAAAGGCAGTATCAAGAAAGTGAGAAGACAGCCTGCTGAATGGGACACAATACCAGCTCACCATATATATAACAAGCTACTGGCAAATAGAAGATAGAGTGAATGCTTACAACTCAATAATAAAGAAACTAATAACCCAATTTAAAAATGGGGAAAGGAGCTGAGCAGACATTTCTCCAAAGAAGATATACAAGTGGCCAATAAAGACATGTAAAACGCTCAACACCATTATCCAGGAAGAAAATGCAATCAAAACCACAATCAATAATTATCATTTCCCATCCACTAGGATGATTGTAAATTAAAAATATAGATATTAAGACGTGTTGTCAAGGATAGGTAGAAACTGGGATACTCATACATTTTTGACAGGAATAAAGATGGAAAATAGTCCAGCAATTCTTCAAAATTTAGAGAGTTTTCATATGACCCAGCAGTTACACTCTAGGTGTGTACACAACAGACATGAAAACATGAAAACTTGTACGTGAATGTTCATAGCATCATTATTATAATAGCCAAAAGGTGGAGACAACTCCAAGGTCCCTCAACCAATGAATGGATCAATAAAATACAGTACATCTATGCAACGGAAAATCATTTGGCACAAAACAGAAAGAATTATTGATACACTACAAGGAAGGATGAACCTCAAAACATGACATATTAAAGGAGCCTTCACAAAAGAACACACATTGTACTATTCTGTGTGTATAAGAGGTCCAAAATAGACAGATCGAGAGAGAGAAAAAGTAGAGGAGTGGTTGTCTAGGGCTGTGGGGATGGGGGAAGAGGCAGTGACTGCTAATGGGTCCAGGGTTTCATTCTGAGGTGATGAAAATGTTCCACTGTTGTGGTGATGGTTGCCCAACTCTGTGATTATACTACAAGCCATTGATTTGTACACTTTAAATGGGTGGGTTACATGGCATGTGAACAATATCTCAATACAGCTGTTTTAAGAAAATACAGAGAAAGATAATTTGTTTCAACTTGGAGATGTGTCTTTGTCCCAGGAGCAGCCGGACTAGGCACTTGCTATAGCACCAAGCCCCACCCCATCCAAACGATATGGGTCACAACCCCACAAAACCCACCCTCACAAAGCCCACCCCCAGGGAAATGGGGAAAGACGTCCTCAGAAGGAATGGATGGAGGGGTTGGCCACTGGAGGAGGGGGTGCAGACTTGCTCCAGCCAGCAGCATGGGCGCGAGCAACCCTAACCCTAACCTTCACACTGATGAAATTTTACCTTGAATTTACGCCTTGATCTTCCCAAGGTGAAGCACGTGCAGCTTAGAGTGTCTCTCTTGGCAGGAGGGTAGCTGGCAGAGGACAGAGTGGAAATTTTATCTTTTGATTTTCAAAGCAGCTATTCCACGTGGGAAATACATCAAAGGGGAGAAAACATGAGTGTACACGGGGATATCTTCACTACAATTCAATTGGACCAAGACACTGAGGTTTGCTTAGACAACTTGCCCAGAACAGGGCTGGAGATGGGATTTTAACAAATAGGACTTGGAATTAATGAGTAATATTGGGAGTGATTCACTGGGTACGATATTCAGGAACTCATCAAGTTGAACAGAAATCCTCCCAAAAGACCAGTGAAAGTGCCCAAGGTCAACGATGAACTCTGGCGATAGGTAAGGAGCAGGACCTGCGCAGGGAGCATGTAAAGGAGAGCTTTCCATGACACACAAGGTGTGAAGGAGTTTCACTGGAATCATCCATCTGCAAGCTGGGACCCTCTCATTTTTATATTTACTAGCTTATGACTGTTAAGCAGTAACAACACCATTTGTGACCCTTCCTTCATGGCTTCAGGAACATTTGGTAGCTTAAGGCATCACTCTCAGAGCTGCAAGAACTTCTGGAAACCACTTAGGACCTCCACACTAGCCCTATTTTACAGATGAGGAAACTGACGCCCAGGGAGGGTTCAAGGACTCACTGGGAGTGTCTCTGACTTCTGGTCCAGGGCCCTCTCTCATTGGGGAGCCACGAAGAACTCTCCTCTCTATGCCAGAAATGGGCTGATCCTCAGGACATTTTCAAAGATAGCTGCCTTTTTTTTTAATTTTTAAAAAAATTTCCCCCAAAGCCCCAGCAGATAGTTGTATGTCATTGCTGCACATCCCTCTAGTTGCTGTATGTGGGATGCGGCCTCAGCATGGTCCGAGAAGTGGTGCGTCGGGCCGTGCCCGGGATCCGAACCCGAGCCGCCAGTAGCGGAGCGTGCGCACTCAAGCGCTGAGCCACGGGGCCGGCCCTATAGGATCATTTTAGTTCTTTCCCTGACACAGAAACAAAACAGGCTACTGGACAAGAGAAAACTCTAGGGCCAGTTGCCATTTTCAGTTCATCCCCACAGAGATTGGAAAAAAATGACTGAAGTCCTGACCCCTCCGTCCACATAGTCGACCCACAATAAATGTATCAGCTCATCATGAATGAGCATCAGTGAACTGAAACACGTTTGTCTCCTCAGCCAAGTAGCATCAACCTTCGCGACAGGTGTGCTCCTGCCACCAGGTCCCGTCTCTCCCACAGGTGCCCAGACAGCGGGCGGGCACAGTGGGCGGGACGGTGCTGCCTCTGGGGACTGGCACCAGCTCTCTCACCTGCAGGCTGGCGGGGTCAGGGCCCGTCTCCCTCACTGAGGCGATGGAGGTCTTCAGCTGTCCCTGCACACACGAACAAGCAGGCCTCCATGACAAAGGCCCGGGACACAGAGCAAAGGGTTCACCGTACCCCTGCGTGCAGCCCGGAGATGGAACCAAAGGCGGGTCTCTCTCAGGCTCGGAGGCCAGTCTCTCCGGGAGCTGCAGCCTCTTCTGAAACCTCTCCCCGGGCACCGGCTGTACCGAGACGCGGGGCTGGGAGTTCTGGGGAGACAGGAGTCCTCACACGCTGTCCTCCACTCCAAAGCACCCACGACCCGGTCCCACACGGGATCCAGGGCCTCTT
The DNA here is from genome assembly GCF_020826845.1 of Diceros bicornis minor. Lineage (NCBI taxonomy): Eukaryota > Metazoa > Chordata > Mammalia > Perissodactyla > Rhinocerotidae > Diceros > Diceros bicornis. Next base: position 424,189 of record NW_026691146.1, read on the forward strand.
CCAACGCCCCACCCGATGTGGGGGACACAGAGCAGTTGGCGGAGTGGGGACCCTCGGGACCAGCCCTGTGGCAGCTGTTGGTGTTGCACGTGCACGCGGCGGAGCCGGGTCACGTGCACGCGCTGTGCGTGGACCCGAGCGCGCGCCTGGCTGGGGACATGAGGCCCGGCTGCCCCACGCAGGTCCACCCGCGACCGCCCATTGGACGGAGGCCCGTGCGCCCCGAGCGCGTCCCCACCACCCCCATGCCGGGGAGAGCCCGAGCCGCGTCCACACTGAGCTGAGCGTCCACAGTTCCAGGAGCAGGCTCTCAGGCAACAGTTGGGAAACTGAGGCCAGGAGAGACAGGGACTGGCCCGGGACCATGAGATGGCCAGAGTCCAGAGGAGAAGAAACAAAGGCTCCTCCTGTTTGGATCACACCTGCTTCTGTGTTTTCATTCACTCACCCATTCACTCATGGTTTCGTTTACTCTCTCATTCCTTCAATCACTCATTCAGTCATTCTCTCATTCATTCCTACACTCATTCATTCAGTCATTACTCATTCATTCACTCATTCGTTCATTCACTGGTTCATTTATTCAATCATTCAGCCAACATCCTCCAGTCCCTGCTGTGTGCCAAGCACTGTGACTTCACCAAGGAGCACAACCTGATGTGGTCCCTGCTCACGTGGAGCTCACGTCCACTGTGTGACATAAAAGAGGGCAGTCCCTGGGGGTATCAGAGGTGATGAGCACCAGAAATCCACACCTGAAAATAGAGGTCAGTCATGCAGAGTAAAGTTCAGAGAAAACCCATGCTGGGCACTGCCGTCTTGCATGATCCTTGACCCCATGCCCCAGCAGAAGAGCTGGGGACCACATTTCCCAACGGTTGAAGGCGAAGGTGGGTGCTGAGGGCAGCCAATGGCTCAGGGAGACCTAAGGATGAATGCCCCGTGGAGGCTGAGGATCTCTGGGCACTGACTGGGGAGGCAGGTGGCGCAGGAGGGAAATGGGGCTCCTGGGCCAGGCTGCCAAAAGGCAGGGTGAGCGGCACTCAGAGCCACCACCTGGGCTCTCGTGTGTGTCTTTGCCTCCGTGCCTCTCCCTGGTGAGAAAAGCTCAAACCCTCTAAACCACCCTCACCCCTCCCTGCCCCATCCAGAGTGGTGAGAGCTCTAGGAGAGGAGAGTGAGGGGCAGGGGGAGCCCTGACCACCCCTTTTCCCTTCCCCACCAAGTAGAAAAATCTGCTTTGGCTCAACCTTTGGCAATGGTTACCCTGGTTCCCAAGAAACATCTTTCTCGCTCAGACCTCAGTCCTGACCCAGGAGAGAGATGGGAAGTGCCAACTCTGCACCTCCTTCCTCCATGGGGGTCTCCAAATCCCCAAGAGGTGTTACCCATGCCACTGCCCTCAGCCCAGGGCACTCATCCAAGATGGAGAGGTGTGCAGAACTCTATTCCTGAAGATTCAGAGGGTCCAGAGCCCCCTAAGCACCAGCATTCTCCCCCTCTCACCAACCCCAGGCCACAGACCCCTAGAGGGAAGGGAGGTAGCCAGGTGACCCAGAGCCGCCCACTGTGACCTCCCACCACCAGTCAGAATGGCCTCAGAGACCAGTATAGTGTCCAGAAGATGATGCACGCTCTGTCGGGGCCTGGCCCTTTGTGGTGACAGAGGAGGCCATGGAGGTCAGGAGAGAAGGCTCTGGGGAGATAGGAAGGGCCAGGCCCCCACCCCATGCCAAGGCACCATTTGCCTGATCATCGAATATGAACCTGTTCACCCATCACCAACCCCTCCTGGCAGTATTTCCCAGGAAGACTTTTAGGAGTCTCACAGCTACCCTGGGCCACCTCTCTGAGCCTCTGGATCTGAAGGTGGGGACAACTAGGGCTCTTGCCGGCCCCAGCTAAGAGAGGGAAACTTGAGGAGCTCCTATATGAGAGCAGAGCACTCTAGCCCTGGGACTGAGGAATTTTTGATGCCACTCTCTGAGTGAACACTGGGCAGGGGTAGGAAGAAAGTACCCCCAATATATCTGTGCCCACTGTAAGCCAGGGCAGGGAGCAGCCAGTCACTGCTGTCACATCCATTGGGAAATGGAGTTGGTGATTGGCTTAGTGAGAGGAGCCTAGGGGAGGATGATGGAGTCTCCCAGCAGTGGAAAGACATGAGCTTTGGCCTTTCAGGTTCCTGGATACTGTGCTGAGGGACGGGCAGCAGCCCTCCATTCACAGAGGCCTCCTGGGAGGGGAAAAACCAGGGTGGTGGACGGTGGTCGGCCCAGCAGAGGGCAGGCTTGGGAAGAGTGGCGGGGCTGTCCTGAGGGGAGTGGAGCCCTGCTGAAGGAAAGACCTTTCCCTACCTCTCAGAGCTCATCTGGCTCTTTTCTTTCTTTCATTTTCAAATTAGAGGCAGCATAAGGACAAGCTTACCTGTCTCTCATCCCCTTTCCATACATTCAGCTTTGATGTCCACCCCTCCTATGACGCCTGCTCTCTTGGGAAGGTAAAGGCAGGAGCTGGTGGCTGAGGCAGCCTCTGGCCTTGAGGCTGGCGGCACCAGGAGCAGCTGGATGGGAGGTAGGATCCTGCGGCCTGGCCCCTGGCGTCTGTGGGCAGCCTGGTGGTGAGGGAGTTTGTGGCTCTTGCTTCAAGGAGGTGGGAGGCTGTGAGAGTCAGGAGTGCAAGGTGGACCTTGCCCTGGGGGCAGGACAGTGTTCTGTGCATGGCAAACGTGTACTCATACACACACGTGTAAGTGTGAGCATGTGCTGTGTCATCCACAATATTGTGTGTGCGAGCACATGTGTGCAGAGCCCAAATCCTAGCTGAGGGACTGGCTCATCCAGTATTTTGAGGCCTCGGTAGCATTCTTATCCAGGGGCCACATGTGGAGCTGATGGGGCAGCATGCAAGCTGCCTTGCATGCAGGACTGCCCCAGCCTACTTGACTGTGTAAATCTGCTCTGTGGAGGGGGCAGAGGTGTCTCCAGCAGGGGCTCTGCTGTGCACTGCGAGGCCTGGCAGTCCATGCAGCCCAAAGGGGCTAGACCTGCTGAGCCGGCTCTTCAGAAGCATCTAGTCCTTGAGGACATTGTTCAGAGGGAGAGGTTTTGGGTGCTGGTGTCCCCTCGCCTACTGGGTCTCGTCCCTGAATAGGGTCCAGCAAGTTGGAGATGGGGCGGGAAGGAGGGATGAAAAATAGGCCAAATTAATGTCCCAAGTCACAGGCCATGCCCAGTGAATTTCCCTGTTCCCTGCCTCAGTTTACCTATTCAGGTAATGTTCCAGAGTGCTGGGCAGGGTTGGCTTCAAAGCTGGGGTCAGGGGGTAACAAACAAAATCCAAAGCCAAACTCCTCCTCTATGCCAAGATCATTTCCGTTACCCTGAGATGAGGTGAGTGGATTTTGGGGGTACAGTGGTATTCTAGGGGGCCTTGCCCTGCCCAGGACATCATCTTTGGGGGTCTGGCCCTCACCCGGCCTGCCCAAGGTCACCAGCAGTAGCAGTGGCACTTACATCTGTCCCAAGGTCTGGAGAGGGGAGAACTGGGCAGCCTTACACTCTGGTGGGGACACTCACGATTTCTTTCTTTCTTGAAGAAACATGAAACCCTCAAGATACATGTACTGTGTGATGGAGAGAAACAAATACCAATTGTTCCCCCAAAAAGACAATGTATTTTGTACTTTGTAATGTGTTAATTAAAAAGGAGAAAAATATCATGTTGGCTGAGGGCGTCTGATTTTGTGCTGCTCCAGGGCCACATCTCATCTCTTTCCGTCTCCATTCCATGGTCGGGGAACATGGCCAGGGGCTGGGAGGAAGGCAGAACAACCTCCCCGTCCACACCCAGCGGCTGAGAGAGGACACATCCCCAGAGCGTGAGGGGCTGTATTAGTTACCTGAAGGGTAACGAGTTGCCGCAAACGCAATGGATTAAAATGATTGTTTACGTGTCACGGTTTATGTGGGTTAGGAATTTGGGAGCAGTTTGAGCAGTCTACTCAGGGTCCCTCGGGAGGCTGCGATCATCTGAAGTCCTGGCTGGGAAGGGAGGATCTACTTCCCAGGTGGTTTATTCACAGGGCTGGCAAGTTGGGCTCAGCTGTTGGCAGGGAGTCTGTTCCTCTCCACATTGGTCTCCCCATGGGGCTGCTTGAGTGTCCTCACAATAAGGTGCCCGGATTCCTCCAGGTCAAGGGATTCAAGGGCCAGTGTAGGAACCAAAATGATATTTTGGCCCCAAGCCTCAGAATTCACATGCCTCTGCCTCCACCATACTCTGTCACCATACAGCCCCGCTCTGATTTGACACAGGAGGAGAACACACAAGGATGTGAAACCAAGAGGGCAAGGTCACTGGGGTCATCTTGGAGACCGGCTACTGTGCCCATCATTCCTCCCAAACCTCTGGCAGAGGCAAGCCTGGGGGTGAGGGGGCCTGCGGAGCAGGATAGGGCCTTGCTTGTGCATAGGGAGGATCCGGGGCTGGATTCCGGGCCACAGGGCCTCTGGCCCAAGCCTGGAGCCTTGCTGTGGATGTCACACCATCAGGAAGGTCCTTGGTGCTGGAAGCCCAGGAGCTGATGCCTCCCGACAAGATACCCTGGGGGCACGAGGGAGGGCTCCGTGCCCAGCGTCCCTCACACAGGGCTCTGGCATTTGGTTCCTGCCCTTTTGACAGGTAGGCATGGGGGATGCCCAAGCAGGACAGAGGTCTTGGACCTTGGACACCCTTCACTGCCCCTCTCTGACGTTTTCCATGGAGGGCCGGTGTGACCAGGGCAGTGCTGAAGACCTGAGCCTGCACTGAACCCCACCAACCTCCATTCCCACCCGCCTCACCCTTGCTTGCAGGAAAAGCGGACCTGAGGATTGAAGGGAGTGACAATGAGGATGAAGCTCACTCACCACCCTGAGCCAAAGAAAGTTCTGGATGCTGTGAATGCTTTCCCTTCTGGGGTCTTCAGACTACGTGCTCCTCATTCCTTCAGAGACCCCATTGAAGCTGGGACATCCACGGGGACTCTTGATTTCCCCCAAACTCTCAAAAGTTATAAAGACTTCCAGGGCCCGATCTCCCTTTCCCACCACTCACTCACAGTCACTGTCACTCGGGCGGTGCTGGACCTTGTGCCAGGTGCTGGGGACCCCGAGGAACAGGCTATGACCCCTACACCTGCGTCTCTCTAGGAGGTGAGAAGACAGGGAATGGAGCTATTCCAAGGAGTGCAAGGCCAGGCTAGACCACAAGGGTGTGCTGTGCCCAGGGGGAGGGAATGACCACTGTCCAGCAGTAGGGGGCAGACCAAGAAGCCAGGACATTAGGGTTGAGCTTGGTAAGATGGGGACCCAGGAGAGGGAGGAGCAAAGGCGCAGAGGGCCAGTGGGAACCTTGGGTGGAATGGACGAGTACGGTGAGTGAGGGAAGAGTGGATGCGGCAGGTAGGGGATGAGGCTGAAATGCAAGGTGGGTGCTCAGGTCCGCCAGGGGCCTCACCATCCTATAGGCCATGGGGAGCCACTGAGGATTTCCACGCAGGGGACCAAACTTAGCATCTGAGTGGGAGTGTGGGTTATGAAGAGGCCTGATAGGAGCAGGAAAGGGGGACTGCCAGGGTCCTGGCCTCAGTTCTCAGGAGGAGGCCCCTGGCTGGTTCTAGAGTCGTCCTTGTGCAGAGTTGGGGTGGTGGGGCTAGTGGAGTATCAGGGGACTGGCAGATGTCCAGCCAGCCCTCAGAACCATGATTGTGCCCCTCGCCCAACCAGGGCATAATTCCTCTTGGAGCAGCTCTGGCTGCTTGTGGCAGGTTCTCACCACGGCTCACATTCAGATCCTGAGGGAGGTTACCCATGCCAGGACTCCACCCCCAAGAGTCTGATTCAGTTTCTCTTGGATAAAATATCGGTGTAAAACTTCCCCCACCCTCTCTCAGAAGGTAATGTAAAGAACTGGGCCACAGAACAGCAGCAACTGTGGTCACATGGCCCCCCTGGTTTATCATGTGGCATTCCTCTGGGGGGGCAGGGGGCTCAAGATGGTCAAAATGAGCTCTTCAAAGGAAATGTGTGGGATGAGATCATGGGGGAGGTTGCACCACATAGACAATACGCTAAAACCACTGAATTGTACACTTTAAAATGGTCCTACGTCATGTGACTCACATGTCAATGTTTTAAAAATATCGATGTGGTAGAAAAACCAACAGGAATGGATGCTGGGCGTGAAGGATGGCCAAGAATGAATGTGAGTTATTCTGACACTCTTGAGGTTTAGAAGAAGTCCCTATCAACATGGTGGAGACAGCACAGAGAAGGAGGAGGAGGACGGAGGCAAGAACCCGGAGCTCCAACCTCGCAAATGTTGGTGGGGGAGCATCTCATTTGAGCTGTTTTTCCAGGAGCTCTGGACCTGAGCTGACCCAGTGGGAAGCTGTGCAGCGTCAGTGAGACCCAGGCCCATCTGCCACCCTGATGAACATGGGGCACCGGGAGGGTCCTGTTGTTCCGGGAGAACCTCGGAGAGCAGGCAGAGCCTCTGAGGAGCCTGTAGGGAACAGTCCGCGTTGTTTTCAGGGCAATTAATACTCGGTGTCTGGGACTCAAGATCACCGAGCGTGTCATGAAGTACGTGCTAAAAGTGTCCAAACATAAAAAATTAAATGAAGGCGCCAGTGAACCCACTCCTTAGGTATACACTCGAGAAAACTGAGAACACATTCACACAGACACTTGTACCGAATTCAACAGTTGGTGGACATTTGGGTGGTTCCACTTTTTGGCTATTATGAATAATGCCAGAACTTCATGTACGCGTTTTATATTGGCCCAGCGTTTTATTTTTTTGGATCATTCGCATACATCAAAACAATCAATCAGTAACCTCCCAGTTGATTCTGTCATACAGGCAAGGTTGTGAGGCCCATGGTGAGGGGTTGAATCTGCCCAAAGGAATCCCCTCATGAACACGGCCTTCTTCGGCTGCTCTGGGGACAGGCGGCCTCATCTTGATGTCCTAGTTTGAGGCCAGACTCATTAGAGGCAGCCTGCACTCAGATGCGCCAGCTGGAATGAACACGTCCTTCTCACCACTGCATCCCCTGCACCTGGCAGCTCCTGGCGTACAGTTGGTCAGGAACAGGGACCCAATCAGGCCTTTGCTTCATCTTCAGTGTTCTCCCGCTGTAAGGAGGGTGGATGACTTAGCTGTGGAACAGCTTCTGGTCATGAGCCTGAGCCTGTTCAGTTTCCGTCTCTGAAGGTGGACTCACAAGGGCCATTTTTCTGATGGGCACAGATTCCTGTGCTCTTCTCTGGTAATTCAGCTGGCACCACCCTACCAGAGCGACAGAAAAACCAAGTCTCTCCGCTCCTCATGGGAAGCTCCCCCACCAGCTACATCCCACCTGTTTGACTCCCTAGCAAGACAATAGACTCCTGGTTCGAGGAGGTGACCACAATCTCGGGATTTTTCCTTTTAAACTTGACTGCTCAGCATGCCCTCAGTGTGGCCCCGAGAAAATCACAGCAAGAGGTACTCCAAGCACTGTCTCCAGCTCAAGCTCAATCTGGGCTGTTCCGTGTGAAATATCAAGGTTGGTGTGGAAGAAATGCTGGGTTTCTTGGTCACCGCAGCATGAGCATCTGAGGGTAGCTGGGTGATGCACCCTGGGAGAGAGAAGGCAAGTGTGGGCTCCTTGGGGGAGGGCATACATTCCTGGGGCTCAATCCCGGGGCAGGGCAGGCCCCAGGAGAATGGAGGCCTCACAGAGCCACCCCAGTGCTGGGGGCCACCCCCAAGGCCATCTGAAGTGGTCTCTGGGAAGGTCAGGCTGCATGATTAGGCCAAGGCACATGAGCAGCTCCCATGCAGCCCCTGCGGGGAGAACAGCCCTCAGAAGGTGTGAGTAACTCTGCTGCTGGTCAGGAGGTGCTGGGACCTGAGCGTAATGTGAGAGAGAACAGTGTGGATCTTCGGAAACGCAGCCCGAGTGTCTACCCTGTGCTAGGTGCTCGACGAGACTGTCACCTGCTGTGCCAAGTCAGAGCACTCTTCCTGCCGCATGGTTCTCTGCGTCCAACTGTGTCACATGAACACAGTGAGTGCACAGTAGGTGTTTCCTGACCTCGTGAAAATGCGAGCCAACCACATGTTCAAGAAGCAACCATGATCAGGACAGGACTCTCCTGAGTGAATCAGGGGCGGACCTGACAAGAATGGCAGGCCAAGTGTTTTGGATTTACTGATGTCAGGGTCTGCGTACCAGCAAGAGACCCCCGTCCCCGCCAGAAATCATCATGGAGTAGCAGCCTGTATGCCTGGCGGGTGCTCAGGGAACAGAAGACCGAGACCTAGGCCCCTGGGAACGACTATCCACTGAGGGAGACAGTGGTGGCCACCATGTAACGAGAGTCCCTCCACCTTCTCAGGCCACACCTGCCACTCGGGCTCTGCACTGGCCTCCTCTACAGACCCCAATACATGCAGAAGGACAGAACCTGAGTGTAAGAAGTCAGGACAGCCAGAGGACACGTCGGAGTGGCCCATGTCACTGCATTCAGGGTGTCCTCACACACTCGCTGAAGTGACAGAACCCGGAGCCTGCAGACAGACTTTTCGCAGGGAAAAAGAGGATAAATTATAGCAACGAAGCTAATGGTGTAAACAGTTTCTGTGTCTGTGGGCTTGCCGAGGTCACAGGGAACCAACAGAGCAGGGGCAGAGGGAAGGACCGATGGAAACAGCCCCTGAAACACCAAAGTGCCTCGAAACACTCTGCAGTGGGTTTTTGAAAGATAAATACTTATTGTATTTAAATTATACATTTTTTTTGCATTTTTACAAGTGTTTTTTAAAAATGCTTTTCACAATTTCAAAAGACATTATTAGAATCCAGCCATCAAAGGAAATACTTAGGCCTGTGCGTGCACACGGTCGTGTGTGCACACACACACGCTCGAGCACGCACACACACACGCTGTCTCCGCAGTCTGTCTCTGGAGGGAACATGAGAACCAGAACCGGTGGTGCCTCTGGGACAAGAGACAGGAGACTTAGTTTTCATAAGACACTTTGTACCAAGTACATATGTTCTGTGTTCAAAAATATCAATAGCTTTGTTTAGAAGAACTGATTTAGTAAACAGTAATATAAACTACAATTTAAGAAAGAACCCTTTAACTCTGAAATGAGCCTTTTGGTCTAATTGCATCCTCCCCGTATGAAAACCATTATTTTTCACTTTGGTGGCTGTGGTAAGGCACTCTAAATATTAAATATCCTGCTTTCTTTTAAATGCATGTAAAACATTCCTCCAAACGGGCCTCTGCAAACAGCTCCTGGCATGCCAGCTTTGTCATTTCAAATCTTTCCCCTTGGGAGCCCCTCTGGGCCTCGTGGAGCCTGGCCTGTAGCTTCTGCCTCTCTGAGGCCCTGGGGGGCCTCTGTTTCTCTGCTCCACATGCCCGTGGACAGCCTCTGACAGGGCCTCTTCCGGGGCACCATGGGACTGGAACCCTTGGTCAGGCTGCCCCCTGCTTGCACAGGCTGCTCACTCACAGCCCCAGGAAGGAGCACAGTGCCAGGGAACCTGCAGCCTGAGAAGCTGCTGCTGGGCGCTCGCTCTGGTTCCTCACCACTACGTGGTCTCTCCTGATGTCCTGGCAGAGGGTGCGTTGGGGCAGGAGGAGGCCAGCGGGGACCTGCGAGGGGAAGCAGTGCCCAGGGACCTGGTCCTGGCCCAGCCGCACACTGGACGCTGCTACCACATCAGGTAGTCTGCTCTGTGGCCACGCACTCACGCCCGTCCAGTCCAGCCTTACGCTCCATGGCTAATACCTGTCTTCCAGGCAACCGATTCCCAGGCACCCTCGGATGTTCTTGCCTCACAGAAACAGCTCTCCTTTGTCTGCACAGAAAGGAAAAGGGTGGCTTGGCTGGGCTATGCCAGAGGCAAGGCACCAAGAAGAGTAAAGGTCATGAGACTAGGCTTTCTAGAACCAGGTACAAACAGAGCCCAATGTTAAACTTCAATTTCTACCAGGCATTAATGCCTCCTTTTGAAGGGAAAGGTATACTATCCCCAAACCAAAGACATGTCCAAGCCCAGAACGACGGTGTGGCCGTCACATGGAGAAGAGCATACGCACAGAGCTGTAGGCCCAGGAGGCTCCTGGACATGGCCCACTCTTCTCGCCTCTTATGCACACCCCTCACCCACAGTCACATCCGACCACACCCTGCCCTCCACACCTCCTGAAGTCTGAGCACCCTCCAGTCCTGGTCAAGCCCTGATAGAAGGAGACCTTCATCCGTCATCCCTTGTCTGGGTTTCCACATCTCGGGAGCATTTGGTCAAGGGACACAGGGTGACTGGGCACCTCTTTGGGCCGGGTCGATGTCTGTGTGCTGGGAGTTGGGACACGAAAGTGAGTGAACACTTACAGTTCCTGTCCTCATGGGGCACGAGCTAGTCAAACAGTTAGAAAGAAACAAACGATCAAACCAATATATACGTGTTTACAAACTGTAAAAAGTGCCACGAGGGACAAGAACGGACGAAGTGCTCTAGAGGACAGTCCAGGAGAACAAATCTAGACTGGGCTTGGGAATGCCCACCTCTGGACGGGACCCCAGACCTGGTGGGGCATCCTCCTGCTACCCAGCCTTCAGACTCCACTTCCGTCCACATCAGCTCTGGGCACTCCTTGCCACAGATGCCCCATTTTACCACCTCCACCTGAGAAGCAGAAGAAGTAGACAAGACTTAGAGAAGCCAGGACTAAAATAATCTGGCTGATTAATAAGGAATCCCTTTGTTCCCATCCGTCAGAGCCTCTCTGGTCTAACCACCACCCTAGGGCCTCCACCCTCAGATTTTACATGTTTAACAGAACAATTCAGTCTGGCCCCCAAAAGGTTAGCAGATCTCAGGGGAAACCAACCAAGTCCAACTCCCAGCTGACCACATGCAAACGCTGGGCACAGAAGGGGAGATACCCAAGCTCTGATGCTCCCTCTACTTAGGACAGTCACGGCACCTGGAGGGTGGCTGTGGGGTCTCGGGGGAAATCTAGGAGCAGATTTCATTTCGGTGTGACCCAAAACGTCCACATGGCATGACAGCAAACAGAAAACAGTGTACTCTAGTTGAATACTTTGCACATTTCATACGGATTTCCAAGGATGTGACTTTGCACAGTTTAAGCCGTAGATCATTGATACCTCCAGATTGAGTCCATAATGACTCTTAGTTTTTAAATCAAAATAGCTTTAGAAGAGTCTGGCACCCTCAAGACATTAGCATATGGGCGTGCTGACTCCGAGTGACGGTGCTGAGGGACTACCCTGGTCATCACTGCGACCGAGGGTGCTGTGCACACAGTTACCCCCACCCCCACAGTCCACGCCACAGCCCGTGTGTGTTACAGGCCTGAGATCTGAACCTCAGACGACAACTGAAGGGCAGTCAGGACTCTGGGTCGGGGGGCCTCTGGATAGTCCTCACAGTAGCGTAGGGACAGAGAACACTAACGAGGATGACCCCACTCATTGTCCCAGCCCAGACGCCTAAAAAGAAAACAATGACTCACCAGAGATAAGTAATTGAGATTTACAAATTAACATTCTTAGGGGCAAGGAAATAACGAATTTACATGAGGATCTCCACAAAATGAAATTAATTTACTTCAGTCTTACCAGTCAGGTCACCTAAAGAGCAGCAGACTGACCTGACAGTTACTGTGGTGGAACGGGAGAGGCAATCAAGGAAAGCGCACATCCGAGGGCGGGAGGCACTTCGGTGTCTGACGGCTTTGTAACTGGGCAAACCTTCAAGAACAGCTCCACTCCAGCCTTTGCTTTGATCATTCTCTCCCGGTACTTTGGAGAAATGGGGCATATTTCCCTCCACAAAACCCCAGGGCATCTGACAAATCAGTGTCCTGCCGTCCCCCATTCCTGGGTTGGGTCAGGGTTTAGGCATGGACAGGAGTGGAATGAGCCCCACACATTCATTTCTCAATGGCTCTCCCGGGGATTCACCAAACCTCTGCTGGGTTCCCCAGCACCCCGACATTCTCGAGGGTCCACCTCCTAGCACTGACTGGCACCGTCTTGAGAAAATTCACTTTCACATGAGCCCAACCACAAACCAAAGAAACCAAAAACAAAACTCCAGGATGAAAAAAGACACACATTATACAACTTCAAGCCAAACAACGTCTGGATGAGCTGCTCTCTGTAATTATCCACGCGGGGCGCCCCTCCACTGGATGGATGGACACTGAAAGCTGCCCACGGCTTGGGGTGAACCCAAGAGAGTGCAGCTCGGCCCGTCACTGGGACCACACGGGCATCGTCAATTACTGGTAAGGGGAGCAAAGCGACTGAGTCCACAGCAAATGCAGGAAACCTGCACTTCTGGGTTGAACTCCATCAAGCTGAAAAGAGTGGGTGGAATCATTTCAGGAAGAGTGGTTTCCACTAGGTGTGGTCTGATGCCAAGAATTCCTTAGCCTCAGACAAAAACATGTCCTTCTACATGACAGTAAAAACAGCGGTTTGTAAGTCAAACCAAGTGCAGCTCTCCTCACCAGAAATTCAAACTGCACCGCTCGGATCCTTTTGATCCACAGGGATTGTTTTCTCCTCCTTGGTTGGCAAAATCACGTTAATGACACTTGGAAAAGAATCAGTTTCTTTTCTCCTCTTTTAAATTCTTACTCTTGGCATATGTCAAGCAAACTAACCAATTTCAGAATACAAACTTCCCACACCTGGAGGGCAACCTGGAGGGGCCTAGTCAACAAATCACCCAGAAACCCCATGTGAACACAGGAGAGCCTCAGAAGGGCAGTTGTCCCCTTACTAACAGCTCTAAGTTTCACACTGACCAGGAAAGCAAGCCAAATATAAAACAACTTCTGGCTAGATGCTGAAAACTCTCAGAAATGATGTTTTGCTTATAAAAAGTGGAATTTCATCAGTGGTGCCAGATGTTTCATCCCAGGGGCATGGACCTCAGCTTCGAAACCCTAAGGCTCTTCTCCCTCTGTCTCTGTTTCTTGGTGCAGCCTCTCTGGATAAGGCAGGGCCGGAGTCTCTGGCCCAGGCGACAGGAGGGGAGAAAGCAGTTCCTTTTCTACTCCAGAGGTTTACTACAGAATTACTAAGCTCTGGGCTGGCTATTTGTCTACAGAGAAACCAGGGCTACTATCGTTCTGTCAGGAACGTCAGCCTCACCCTCTCTTAACTGAACTCACTCTAACTAGGTCTTCCCACAGCCATGTTCTCTCCCTTAGGCTGAGGTCTGTGCCTGTGAATCCAACAGACACCGACCCTTCGCCATCGATCCCTCTACAGCTTCCCAATGACCTGCCTGCAAGAGGCTCTCACCATTTCATACAGCACAGCCCGTGCCCCTACACGCAACGTGCTTAACTGTCCCCACTCCTGAGAAGGGCAAGTACCGGGGGACATTCACCCGAGTCACAGGAAGGGTCCATACTGTTAGGAAGACAAACCGGTGAGAACTTGGAAGGATTCTGGTGAACGGAAGGAGCAGATAAGTGCCAGGTAATTCATTCACTCCACAAATATGTCCCAAACAGCAAACATAAGCTAAACATCTAACTGGTGATGGGAACATGAGGGGAAGGAAGAGACCCGGTCCCTCTCTCTGAGTTCAGTCTAGTGGAGGAGGCAGAGGTCAGCTAAAATTAACACCCAATTAATCTGTGCTGACTGCAAGGATGGCAGGACAGGAGCCTCCGTGAGGGAACGTCAGGGAGCCTGATGTAGTTCATGGGCAGGAGTGGTCGGGAGGCTTCACTCTATCCACGCAGTCTGAGGGATGAGTAGGAGTGTGGAGGGGAGGGGAGAGCACGGTATTCCACGTAGGGGAGACAGCACCTGCACAGGGAGGGAGGGGCCATGGCCCACTGAGGGAGCTTAATCAAGGGCCAAGTGGATGAAGCCAGGGGACGAGGGGGAATATTTACAAGACGCCAGTGGGGAGCAGGGAGGGCAGGTCATGCAGGATGCTGTAGACCACGGAAGGGTTTGGTCTTTATTCTAAGCACAATGGGGAGACGGTAAGCATTCTAACTAGGGAAGGGACATGATTCCTAGAGGGGAACGTGAGTGGACGTGGCAAACAGTGGAGAAGGAGCAGGGGGGGGGGACGAGCATGGGTTCACTTTTGGACCCACTGAACTCACAGTGCTTAGAGATGGCCAAGGGAAAACGTCAAGTGGCACTGAGAGATGTCTGCATCTCCGAACAGCAGGCTTGGCCTCACCAGCCAGCTGGAGAGTCCTGAGCACACAGACGGTGACTGCAGCCACGGTGAGGGTGAGACCTTCTGAAGGAGAAGGCAGAGGAAAGGAGGAGAGCACAGTCCTGCCTCGGGGACCTCCGACATGGGAGGGCCTGGCCCAGGAGGAGAGCCAGGAAATGAGTCCAGAAGGAACGAGAAAAGAAGAGAGCCCTCGGAGAGCCCAGTCACAGGGGCGAAAGGAAGACCTCTCTTCACCAAGATGCTCAGCACGTCACAGCCAATGTCAAACGTTGCTGAGAGATCAAGAAAGAGAAATATTGGACAATGGTCTCCAGGTTCTTTATTATTGTTTTCAGCAACATGGAGGTCACCATAACCCTAGCAAGAGCCACTCAGCCAACTGATAAGTGTGGAAGCTTAATGGAATGGACAGAGGAATGAGAAGGACATGAGGAAATGGGGACAGTAAGTCAATGCAGCTCCTGAGAACTCTCGCCTAGAAGAGGAGGCAGGAGGTGAAGCGAAGGGGTGGGACTTGGGGGAATGGGAGGATGTGGAGGGCTCCACACAGGGACTATTAAGATGGAAGACACCTGAGTCAGGTGTCAAGACTGATGGCGAGGGACGAGTAGAGAGGGAGAGGCTGAAGTTGTGGGAAAGAAGGCTCAGCAGATGGAGTGAGGCTTCTGAGGAACGGGGGGAGATGGGATCCAGGGCACAGAGAGAAGCATCAGCTTCAGCAGGAAGAGACACACTTCCCCCACCGCTATAAAGGGAAGGGACCCAAGGCGGGGACATGTAGAGGCAAGTGTGCAGGAGTCCGATTGGGAAACTGAGGGCTTTCTCAGCTGACGGCATCTGTTTCCTCTATGAAACAGGAGGCAGGTTCTTCTGCTGAGAGCAAGAGATGGGAGGGTCAGCGGTCTGGAGGATGAAGTGTGGCCAACTTAGCTTTCCAGCAGGATTTGATCTTGGTGCCTCTGCTGAGGGATAATTTTGGAAAGACAGATTCTAAGTGCTTTGGTGAAGACAGCGGCATACCAACAGTCCCTAAGTTGACTCAAAAGGAAAAGAGGGGTTTACTGACCCAGAAAGTGTACACCTAGGTGAGCGAGGCTGGCAGAGCCGGGGCCTGGCCTCTGATGCCTGGCTCGCAGAGAGCTTCTTTACCTAACTGTGCTCTGGCAAGGGCAACTGGAAAGAAATCACTGTTGTCACTGACAGAAGGAGGCTCAGGCCACAGTCAAGATCATGGTTGTAGCAGGCTACTTCTAAAATGGCCCCTAGTGATCCCCATCTCCAGCTGTTCACACCCACGTGTACTCCCCACCGTTGTGTGGGGGCTGGACCTAGTGACTTGCTTCTCACAAGCAGAAGGCCAGCAAATGTGAAGGGAGGTCACTGCCCAGATTAAATGAGAGAACACCGGCTTCTGTCTCACCGGTACTCCGTCTTACCCTCTCATTTGGTCACTCTGACGGAGCTAGCTGCCATGTTGTGAGCTGCCACATGGAGAAGCCTACATGGCAATGAACCAAAGAAGGCTTGGCCAGCAAGGAATTGGGACCCCTGCATCCTTCCAACACCCATCGGTGTGCTCCTGGAAGCAGATCCTTCCCAGTGGAACCCTACGATGACTGCAGCCTTTGAGAGACTCAGAGCCAAAGACCCAGCTAAGCCCCCCCCAGATGCCTCACCCACAAAATTCAAGTGGTACTTCTGCCCACTGCTGCTGACAGTATCAACTGGTAAAACTTCTGTAAAGCAATTTAACAATACATACTGACGACAATAAAAATATCCTACTCCTTTGACACTCCTGGGATTTATCCTAGAGCAATAATCCAAACGAAAGAAAAAGTCACGTATGCACACAAGATAAATGTCAAAATATCTCCAATGGCCACTGCACTCCGCCTCCAAAGAAGTATGCCACCTGACAACAGGGAAATACTTATGTAATTTTTTAATAAAATGGTTAAATGAATAATTAATTATGATAAATTAAATTGATGCTATATCATGCAAATATTAAAAACTGTAACTGTGAAAATATTACCACCATGGAAAAATGCTTTATGTAAGTATAAATGATAAAACAAGCATATAAAACCACACCTATGCTGTGATTACTGAATACAAATGTGCACAAATGGGGGCCGGCCCTGTGGCGGAGCGGTTAAGTGTGCACGCTCCCTTGCGGCGACCCGGGACTCCCAGGTACTGATCCCCGACGTGCACCGATGCACCACTTGTCAAGCCATGCTGTGGTGGCATCCCATGTGGAGTAGAGGAAGATGGGCACAGATGTTAGCCCAGGGGCAATCTTTGTTAGACAAAAGAGAGGGATTGGCATCGGATGGTAACTCAGGGCGAATCTTTCTCATCAAAAAAAAGGGCCGGCCCCCTGGCTTAGCGCTTAAATGCGCACGCTCCACTGCTGGTGGCCCGGGTGCGGATCCTGGGCACACACCGAAGCACCACTTCTACGGCCATGCTGAAGCCGTGTCCCACATACAGCAACTAGAATGATGTGCAGCTATGACATACAACTATCTACTGTGGCTTTGGGGGAAAAAAATGTGCACATATGAACGAGGACTAGAAGAAAACACTAGACAATGAACAAAGATGATTTCATGTGCTGGTAGGATTACTGAGGATTTCTACAAGATTTAGTCTTATATTAATTGCCCTCCCTTCAGACCAATATCAGAAACAAAAAGGTTAAATATACAAGCTTGAGAAAATGTCTCAATCATTCCTCCCTGCATTAATCACATTCTTCTCAAATCAGTGAACATCAAGCTCCTTTTAGGGGACACTTGTTTTCTCTTTGAAAGCCTCACACAGTTTCCTGTCTCTGCTGAGAGAAATGCTCACAGCTCCTCTGCTGAGGGGTGGCTCTAATCCTCCACCCAATCCTTTATCGGTTCCTTTTCATGGGAGCTAGGGGTGAGGGCACTGGGAAGGGACAAACAGAACAGTGGCCCCAGGAAGTGATAAGAGAGGTAAGAGTCAAATGAAGGCAGGTGGTTCTAACCCATGAATGCCCCACTGCTCACAGCTCCAGACTGCACCATCCCAAGGAGGTGTATGGTCCACTACCTGTTTGCCCAGCTGCGCCCCATCCACCAGAATAGACTTCTCCTTTATCCGTTAGGAACAGACTATGGTCCTGACCACAAGCGACCTATCAGACAATCAGAGGGAAGGTTGATGAGAAGAAATCCTTGGCAGCCCAGTGTCCTGCTCAAAGGACACAAAGCACGGGGGTATTCCCTACTCCTCCTGAGCCAGAGGAGGCCAGGTCCAGGCAGGCTGCCCCACACAACCTCCACTTCTTATTCTTTCTCACTCCACTGCAGCCTGGTTTCTGCCTGCCCCTCCACTGACACTGCTCTTGCTAAAGGAAAGGGCCAGATGTCCTAAGGAGAAGACCCAAGAGCTCCTCCATCCCAGTCCATCCCTGAGGAACCACTCCCTCCTCCACAAGCCTTTCTCTTTCCCATCCCTCTCTTCTGCCTCTCCAGTAGCTTCCAGTCTTGCTCCCTAGCTCAGCCTTACTCCTTACCCTTCAGTGTTGGAATCCTTCTCCAAGGTCTGTCTTCTGCCCTCTTCTCTCCTCCTCTTCACACTCCCCTGGGAGGCTGCATCCATTCCAAGGCTTTCCCTGTCACCTCTACACTGTTATCTCCAGTCCTGACAACTCTACTTAGTTACAGACCTGCTTTTCTAACTGCCTAATGAAAAGCACCATTTACTAAATGCTTATTATGTCGGGCACTGTGCTAAGTCAATAACCAAGAACACCTAATAAGAAACCGAATCTCAGAGAAGATTGGTAACTTGCCCAAAGTCATCCAGTTAATATATGGGGAAGCAGGGACTTGAATTCGCATCCATGGGACTTTCAAGTCTGTGCAAGGAGCACTATACTCTACTGCATACTAAAAGCAATTTCACTCTCTACCTCCTCCTCGCTTCTCTCTCCCACTCAACACGAGCCTGCTCCTCCTCTAGCACTCCCCCATCTGGATTGAGAACATCAGCAGCCACTCATTTGCCAGTGAAGCCAAGTTACATTCTTACTAACTCACTCCCTGGACCTCTTATCAAGCCCCAAATCTGGTCAATCCTCCTTACACGTCTCTCCAACTGTCCCTTCTCCCCATGCCTTCCCAAGTGGCCTTCATCACCTCCTCCTCTAACCCTAGAAAACCCTGCATCGCTCACTCTCCACCTGTCTTCCAGCGTATGCCACAGCACTCCCTTGTAAGCATACCAAACTCCAGCCACCCCACATGTTGTCAGCAGTTAAAGTCTCCACCTGCCACCTCCCCTCTGCCATGAAACCTTTCCCACCACCCATCCCTGGCATATCTGGTAAATTCCTCTGCCACTTCCTCCACGATGCCTTCTGTCCCTTCCATTCCATCCCCGGAAGACTTAATGACTCCCCTTTGCTACTGTTATAGCACTTTCGGTATGCATTCATTTATGTATTTAACTATTGATTATAGATATTTACCATGTGCAAGGAACTGCCCCAGGCATAAGAATAAATGGTGAACAAGATAAAGCCAGCCCGCAACACACACAGCGCCGGGGCACACTCAGGTACAGCTAGATTTTTCAACTTGTCTCTCCCACTAGAGTGTTGTCCCCCCAAACCTTATTCAAGTTGGTACCCCATGTTCCAGTACTGAACATCCTGGCCTACAGTAGCCAGGTGATCATTTGTATAAAATCATTTATTAATGCAGAAAATCCGCCTAAAATTTTTCCATCACCCTACCCTATTTTCCCGCTTTCAAAAGTGGCCCAGGGGCAGAATGAGTGGCTGTCAGCCCACCCCTCTTACCTGGACCAACTGTCCATCGAAGGCCTGTGTTCTATGGGCTTTGTGACTTCCGCTAATGGCTGAGGGCAATCTGGGGAAAAGCAAGAGATATGGTCATGGTAAGCACTGTGAGGTTCTGGCCTCTCCTCTGTCATTCCTCATTGGTGGCCCCACACACACACATACTAACTGTTAGGGAAACTCTCTAGGTCAAAAAGAAGGCAGAGTTAGACACAGGTGTGAAGGCAAAATAATACAAACTAAATCGCTTGGTGATTTTAATATGCTGCCAGAGCTGAGACTGGTGTTTAGACCCACCAGCATAACGTGAGGGAGGGATATTTTTTTAAAGACCAACAGAAATAGAACTGAAACAGAGGAATTTTTGAAGTTAATCAATTTGGCTTAAAGTAAAGAAGGAATCCAAAGAAGGTCCAGGCATCCCAATCAATGCTCATGCAGCTGCCCTCCCACCAGGCTGATGCACGGAGCTCCCCCTGAGATGGAACAACACTCTCCACAGCTCTCCGGGGAGTGCTCACTGCTCCTCTCAGGCATGAGGAACCTTGCTTGGTACTGCACTGTGGCTCTATCATACAGTAATCACTCCAGAGATGTTTAATGCTCAACACAACTTGGGGAGGGGTACTCCTTGTGGGAACTCACTTGTAAGGTTCATTTTCCACCACCTTCCTTCCATATTGTCCGTAATAGCTGTTTGCCAGGCTGAAGACTAAAGAATACCACCATCAATGAAGTCAGTTCTACAGGTTCGGGGAATTTGAGAATATCAGGACTGGAAGGGGGTCTGGAAAGTGGTCCTAGTCCAACTGCTCACCCAACTACCACCGGGTTTCCTTCTCCAATATTCCCAGCCAGTGCAGGCACACCTCCAGACATACTGGGGTGCAGACATGCTGCAACAGACTGGGCCACCTGTACTTTCCCTCTGCTTCCCCTCTGGGCCCTCGTTCTGCCTCTCAGGAATTCCATGAGAGGCGAGCACCTCCTGTGAAAGGACTCAGCACCCCCATGTCTTGACATGAGTACAACCATGTTTGGCCGCTCCATTGACCTACAGCCACCAACACAAAAAGAAATATAAAAGCTGCTTTCTGCGTGGTGGGAACTGGCCCTTCTCCCATGGACATAGTTGCAATGTGTAAAAATTTCAAGGCCCTCGGGCACTGCAGCCTGGTGCTGACTGGCCATCTGTGCCAGGCTGGGACGATAACCACAAAAACAATGCACGTACACAACTACTGGGCTGCGACAACAGCCAGGGTGCTCAGTGCATGTACGCCACTGATAACATTTTGTGCATGGAAACACTGAATGCTTGCTCTGTAAACTCTGTAACTGCTTATATAAACTGCTGGAAAGCAAGGCCTGGTGAGAGTTCCACCTGTGGAAGGGACGCCTTGCCCAGGACGTGTGATTCCCACACACCCGTGTCGATTGACAGGACTCTCCCGGTACTGGGGCGTGAATGTTGTGAGTAATGGATTTATTGTGAAGTAATTGATCTGATGTGTTCTCTTTTCAGTCAACCTGGTGTTTCTCTTTCCGGTTGCCTTGTATCATTTCCCTTCAGTTGATCTGGTCGAGCCAATGTTTTTCTCTTTCTGATCGAGCCAATGTTTTTCCCTCTTATTATATGACCTATTCGAATCTGCTGCTATCTCAGCTGATCGGGGGTTTCCGATTCTGATCGAGCTGGTGTTTTTCCCTCTTATTATTTGACCTATTCAGATCTGTTGGAGGACTACCGCCTTTACTATCCTCTGTATAATAAAATATACTTTCAATCCATTTGTTTAGAGTGGAGTTTCTTTTACGTCTCCGATCGAATCCCCCAAACCGCTCATAACACCCCATTCCTTACACCTGTCACCAGGTTGCCCTCAAGGCCAAGTCCCCTCTGGAAAGAGTTCTTAAACACCAACTTCGCCTTTTCCTACAAAGAACCCTAGCCAGAAAATGAAATGTGATGAATTTCATCAAGTTGGCCTTCCCTAGAATAACCACTTTTTTGGAGATGGTCGGGGTTACCCAGGAGCCTGGACTCTGAAAGCCCCGCGACTTGGAGGAAGTGTTAGCAAACAGGCTTCTCTCAGTACAAGAGAAAAGCCGTTTACACACCTAGCCCAGCTCAGTGACTTCACAACAAAGGCAGGCGTTGATGAGGCTGCCTGGTGTGCAGTTTCATGTTTATATATACCTCAGATTTCCCAAGAACCACAGAGAGCAGAGAACAGAAAAGAGTCAGCCAAGTCTGCCCAACATAGTCTCTTGAGCCATGCTCCTGATTTGCTCGGGAAATTCCAACAGCTTCACAATCAGATGTGGTTCAATCAAATGGCGCCCTTCAGGCCCTATGGCAAGAAAGTGGTCCCCCCACCCTCCATCAATCTTGAACAGGTCAATTCACGTCCTTCACCATCTTGTCAGGACGACAGTGGGCGCTGCCAAAGGAGACCTGTAGCACCTGTGTCTCCTGAGGTCTGTCCAGAGGCAGTGGGACGGGTGAGAGCTCCAAAACACACCCGTCTCCCCTCGTTGAAACAAACACAACCAGGGCGAGTGCACTGACGCAGAGTCACAGCACTTCTAACATGAGAGATGACACTGCCCCACCCCTACATTGTTACACAGTGAGATCGGAACGACTTACTCAAGCCACATAAGTTAGTGGCACAGCAAGGACCAGAACCCTGGCCCCCAAGTCCAACCCACTGCACCACACTGCCTCCATGACACATGGGGTTACTGAACATCATCCTTAGTCTTATTAAAGAAAGCTCTTCACATGTCATTTCACACCATTTGAATTTTTCAGGAAAGTAAAAGCAATAGCCACTTTCTGCAATAGTCACTAGGATTTCTCGGTATGGTGAAGAACAGCACATGTTATATGACACCACTTCTAATAAAGGAAGCAAAAAGAATACATTTGTAGATGCATTTGCTTGCACATGCATTACATATCTCCAGAAGGATAAACTGGAAACTGTTAACACAGGTTGTAGACAGGGAGAAAAATCATGATCCTGGGAGGACAGAGGTGGAAAGCAGACTCTTCATCATATGTTCTATGGCACCATTACCATTCTAAATTATGCAAATATGTTACCTATTCAAAATAGAAAATTTGAATTTTTAAATAAGCAAGTAAGATGGAATGTTGTCTAGAAGTCACTCTAAAGAAGAAACTCGGGGCCGGCCAGGTGGCGCAAGTGGCTAAGTGGGCGTGCTGTGCTTCGGCGGCCCGGGATTCGCTGGCTTGGATCCTGGGTGCGCACCGACATCCCACTTGTCACGCCATGCTGTGGTGGCATCCCATAAAAAGTAGAGGAAGATGGGCACAGATGTTAGCTCAGGGCCGATCTTTCTCGGCAAAAAGGAGGAGGATCGGCATTGGATGTTAGCTCAGGGCTGATCTTCGTCACAAAAAATAAATAAAAAATAAAGGATTTAAAGAAGAAACTTATTGTTCTTTATAATCCTACTGGAGAGGCCAGATTGGTCTACGTAGGGAATTCCTCTGACAGGTTTTAAACAATGAACTTTTGACTATTTACAGTGGAGGCTGGAGTTTAGGAGAAGATCTGTAAATGCACTGGTTCTCAACGTACTCCTCACTAATGACCCCCTACCTTCTCCTATAATCCTCATCTTTAAAAGCATCTCATCTACCAAATAAATGGCATTATGACTGTTATAATAATAAACTTGCCCATCCATATTCATCAGTGACTGATATAATTTGCTGACAGAGCTTTTGATCTGCATGAAATAACTGGTTTATCACAATGAGATGATGTGATTCTAGGCAAAATCAAAGAAAATGGACAATGTTGTTAGCTTATATTAGTAGCTGAAAATATGAAGTACTTTAAAATACTGACAAGTGATTCACATCCCCCATTACTATCTGCATGGACCCCTAAGTGCCTAGGAAAAGTTAATATATAACATTGAAAGGGAAACTGGCTCTAGGTCTAACTAACTATTGACAGGAAATACAGAGGACAGAGGATCATGTCAAACAGCACCACAGGGATGCATTCAACAAACTGCAGCCTGGAAAATTCTATAGAATAAACAATGTGATTTCTTCGTTAAATACATTTCAAGGAAAAAAGATTCAAACAGACTTAAAAGACTATAAAAGTCTTCTCAACCACCTGCAATGTCCAGACCTTATCCAGCTTTTGATTCTAATAAATTTTTAAAAATAAAATAAAAATCTATTGACACTTATGAGACAACTGTCAGTGTGAACACTGACAAACTATTTGATATTAAGGGGTTACATTGTTAATGATTTTTAAGTGTGATGCTATACTTACCACTCTTTTCAGTCCTTATTTTTTTAGACATGTACTGAAATATTTATGAATGAAATCAATTTTCTGATGATTTGCTCCAAATTTGCTGAGGGAGAACATGGGGGAAATGTGTAAAACAAGATTGTCATGAGGTGACGGTGGCAGAAGCTGGTGATGGCCCATGCGGTGCATTGTCTTATTCCATCCACTTCTGCATATATCTACAATCATTCATAACAAAAGGTAAAAAGAAATGTCATTTGGCATCGTACAGCCAATAAAGACTTCAATACTAAGGGTAAAATGATTCTGATATGAAATTCAGTGAAAAAAGGCAGAAAACAAAATATACACTGTGATCAAAATTCTATAAACATACATTTGCGTACAAATGAGGGAAGAGGGAAAAAAATGAAAAGAAAGATTTGTCCAGTATGTATTTCTGGGTAATCCCCATTTTTTTAAAAAAATGTTTCATATTTTCCTCATAATATTGATTGACTAGTGTCTACTTTTGAAAATATCATAAATCATTTCTAACATTTTATAATCCAATT